>NW_027368220.1:0-51475 GCF_046119375.1 Phyllobates terribilis
TCTGTTGCAGAACCAAGGTAAGCTGCTATTTTGTAAACTTGCACTACTTGGTGTTCTGCCCTCTCCTGCACATTCGTTGTGTTTTCACTTCCACTGAATTGTGTAGCTGCTACATTGTGGGTTAAACCTCCCACTTTTCAGGTTCAAATCACGGTTAGAGCAAGCACCAACCCATAGCTGGTAATGGCCACAGCTCACAGTTTTGACCATTACCATGCTACTGGCTGAAACTCCTGCATCCTTTTGGTTAGAGCTCCAATACTGAGTTCTAACCTTGTCTCCTTGCATAATTACATTGACGATTGCGTATTTGTGTTTTTAGCGCTTGTTATGGCTTTCCTTACTTTTACATTGTGCAGTTTACCGTCTTTTTGCGTGCTATTATCTACTAACCTTGCTTGCGCAATTTGTTTTCTTCCTTCTCTCTTTCCCATAAGGCTAACCAACTGAACATTAGGTGTTTAGGATTAATAGTGTCTATGGTGCTGCATCAGCTTGTCCACTGCATATGACAGCCTAACCTTGATCCTTACATTTCCTTATTTGAAAACATGTATTTTGATGGAAGTAGTCCCGTTCTTACTGCACTAGGACGGAAAGAGTTGATAAATGCATGACAGCTCTGGTTACATATGTAGTCTGCTACTTCTGTTTTACTACTACCTGTTTATTAGGCTTCTAAATTACCCCTGTTTGAGTATTAAATACACACACATCCATAGCCCAAACTGAAAGCCCTTTTCTTCTTCACCTGTCTGTAATTGTGTTCTGAGTTTTTCCTGCTTCCAAATGTTACTAACGACAAAAAAAAAACGAACACCTAATTTGCCACACACATACGGATACAGGTGTGCTTACTTGATCTCACACTAGGGCTAACACACATTCGAATTACACAATACGATGTAAAAAATTATTCTAATTTTCTGTCCTTGTTTCAACAGGGTATGCTTCAACTTCAACGGAACAGATGGTTCAAGCACGAAACTATTCTCAACATACACTAACCTTGCTGAAAAGCTCCTTCAGGTTGGAGCAAATGAGCTCATGGAAATGCCCACTGAGGTATGCATTTAAAACACTTCGCGCGTCATAAATACGCACCTGAAAATTCACAGAGCATCATATAACATTCCTTTCCTTACAATATTTAATTACATAACGCAGGACAAGGAGTCCTTCTACGAGAAAGTTTGTGTTAAGTTCCGCATAATTGCAACATGTCTCGAGCTATCGCCTACTGCACCGGCTACAAAAGAAATTCAAACCATCAAATGGACTGTGAAAGATGTGATTTCCGAGTAATGCTAACAATCTACCCTCCTTTTTGGATAATAATGTAGCTTGATCACAGTGTCGCCCACCTACAACTTATTTTGCCGTCTACAAAGATCAGTTAAGCTGTTAGTACGCATGTAAATATATGCCCGCAGCCACTACATCAACCGAAACCAAAACAAGTATTTTGCGTCTGCCTTAAGCAGGTTGATTGAATGGCTTTAACCCTTGTACAACAGTACCGGTGTTTCTGTAAATAATGTGCTATGTGTACTAACTTCTACGGTGACATTGTAATCTTGAAGCACAATATAAAAATGCCCCACCTTTACATACACCTTTTACACTGGCAACTAACATTAATGCAACCAACCTTCCTTCAGCACAACCTCTTGAATACCTTATTTGAACAAGTCTGCCAGCAACAAACATTTACATACAACACTTGAAATTCATGAATACGCTAAGCTTAGTTAAACGAACCATGTCTTATTCGAACATTGACGTTCTTCTCCATGCCCACAGGCCTACATACGCACGTACCAACAAATGTCTTCACCCGGATCAACGGCAACTACACAAAGCTCATTCAAGCTCCAACAGTTCGACGTTCAGCAATATCACCAACTATGCCAGCTACTCGCTGTTCAAAAAGACTCCGTCAATTCAGGAACCCAATTCTCCAGTTGACAGGCTCTCAACCCCGCATGCAGCAAGTATCTTGCCTCCAGCAGACAACTGTGGTAAATGTGGAGCAACTAAATTTGCATTTGATACGGCCAATTTCTGCTGCTGTAACGGAGAAATTCAACTTGTTGATAACGTAATTCCTCCACAACTCCTGGGACTTATTCGGGGGTAACGACGAAAATGCTACACACTTCAAAAAATACGCACGGCCTGTATAACAACATGTTTGCTTTCAGCTCTTTAGGCGGTTCTACATCTGCAGAATCAAGAAATGGCATTTACATATTCAAATTACAAGGCCAAATTACCACTTCATTCCAACACTTTTACCCACAGATAATAACCCAAAATACATGCAACTGTACTTTTACGATTCCCTGGAAGAGACGCACTATCGCGCAGGAACCTTCCCAGAGATACGACTTGAACTCATTGAAATTCTGATGGAAGTCATGCAACAGAACCCATACACCAAATTTTTCCGCTCATTACGCGAGCTACGCATATCAGAAAACACAGTATTCAAGATATCCCACAATCCTACACTTGATCAGCGTGTTTACAACGCACCATCCTCAGACGAAGTCGCTGCAGTTTTAGGTTGAAGGCAACAACCAGCAAGACCACAACGGCCCCCATATCTTAGTACACGAAAAGACAGCAACACACATCGAATAATGCATTACTATGGATGTTATGATCCCCTTCAGTACCCATTTCTGCACCCACGCGGTGAATCGGGATGGCACCAAGGACTGCAACCCCACTCGAGCTACAGTCGAAATCAGCACACCGGACGTACATCCCTTACATCAGCTGAACGCGCCTCAGACCCACTACATTTGTTCGACGAAGAAGTTAGAGGTAACATATTAACATGTACGTCTTCCCCTTACTATATGTGGAAACAAAAGCTATGCACTAACTTTTTCCTCCATGCCTCCATCTTTCTACAGTTTCACAAAGGGCCCCATCAAACGGCGCCCGAGACATATCGTGCCGGGAATATTACGCATACAAACTGCAAATTCGTGCAGGTAATTACCTCCTACACGCAGGACGCCTATTCCAACAATACATAGTAGACATGTATGTCAAAATTGAGAACACCAGGCTCGACTTCTTACGCCGGAACCAATCAACAATAAGAGCTGAACTTTACCAGGGCATAATTGACAGCTTGCAAGCGGGTCATGCAACTGCATCTGATATCGGCCATCGTACAATTCTACCTCCTTCTTTTGTGGGTGGCCCCCGTGACGTAAAACGCAGATACCTTAATGCTATGTCACTCGTACAAAAATTTGGCAAACCTGATCTATTCATCACCATGACATGCAATCCAAATTGGTCTGAAATAAAAGACAATCTTCTGCCAGGCGAAAAAAGCGAGGACCGTCCTGACATAACTGCACGAGTCTTTAATGCAAAACTTATGATGTTAAAAAAATGAAATATTTCGAAACCACATATTTGGCTTAGTGGTAGCAAGAGTCGACGTCGTTGAATTCCAAAAAGGGGCCTACCCACACGCACACTTACTCATAATACTACAAAGTTCAAACAAAATCATCTCTCCCGATACATTCGACCAGTACGTAAATGCTGAAATCCCCTCTGATCAGACCCCACATTTACGGCGCAGCAGTTCTACGCCATATGATACATGGTCCATGTGGACCACGACATCCTAACTGTCCATGCATGAAACACAAAAGGCAACACAAGCATATGTAAATTTAGGTATCCAAAAAACTTCGCTGACTTCACAACCATGTGGTGACGATTCTTACCCAGTTTACAAAAGGAGAAACACAGGTGAGAAAATACGAATAAGAGGCGAATGGATAGACAATAGCTCAGTAATCCCTTACAACCCTTACCTCTTAGCTACATTCGACTGTCACATAAATGTAGAAATATGCTCGACCATCACTGCAGTTAAATACTTATACAAATACATCTACAAAGGACATGACTGTGTCAGCTTCAACTTAATCCAAGGTGCCATGCGAACACCTGATGAAATCTCGAGCTACCAAAACGCACGATGGATATCCCCACCAGAAGCTGCTTGGCGAATCTTCGGCTTCCATTTATATGATATATACCCAGCTGTTATTCCACTTCAAGTTCATTTACCGAACATGCAAACTATTAATTTCCGAGAAAGCGAAGACTTGACTAGCATTACGGGCACGAACATAGATCCCGCACAATGTTAACTGAATTCCTATCGAATAACAAGACTTCCCAAAATCAAGCAAAATACTTGTATACAGAATACCCAGAACATTATGTATGGAATTCATCGCTGAAGATATGGACTGTAAGGAAAACCAAAACAACCACCATTGGAAGATTAACTTATGCAAGCCCTTCTGAAGGCGAAAGATATTATTTAAGGGTCTTACTTTCTCATGTACTTGGTCCACAGTCATTCATAGACCTACTAACATTTGATTCCCACACATACAAATCATTTCAAGAAGTTGCACAACAACGCGGCTTACTACAGGCTGACAACTACGCCGAATCATGCATGAATGAAGCTATACAATTCCAGATGCCTAATGCATTACGCCACTTATTCTCGACTTATTAGTATTCTGCGAAACACAAAACTCGCTAGCACTTTGGACAACACACTATAAATCTTTATCAGAAGATTTTTCAAAGCTATTCCCTTCAGACAACGAAAAAGTACTACAACTAACTATTACCCAGATTGAAACTCATTTGGAAGCCATGGGGAAAACCCTAAGATCATATAACTTACACGAAATTTCACCGTCTCCTACTTATACTATACCTAAAGAAATACGTGATGCACTCACATCTCCAGTGCCATCGGAATTTATTGACGCACACACAAAGTTAAACAGCGAACAATTACATGCTTACAAATCCATCATGCGACATGTAACCAACGGCGAATCGGGAGCCTTTTTCATTGACGGTCCCGGTGGAACAGGCAAGACATTCTTATACTGTGCCTTATACGCAACATTACGCTCAATTGGAAAGATCGTATTACCCACAGCTACCTCTGGCATATCGGCCTCTAATATTCCTACAGGTAGAACTGCACATTCTCGATTCAAAATACCAATCGATGAAGACAATTCATCAACATGCAACATATCAAAGCAGAGTAGCCTGGCCCAACTAATACGAGAAACGTCTCTAATCATTTGGGATGAAGCATCAATGGAAAAAAAGGCAAATATAGAATCACTCCACCATCTATTACAAGATATATGTGACAGCGACGGACTATTTGGTGGAAAAGTAGTTGTACTTGGAGGTGATTTCCGTCAAGTCCTACCTGTATTACCAGGAAAAAACCCAGCATGAGGCACTAAATGCTAGCCTGATAAGTTCATATTTGTGGCCCCAGTTACAACAATTTAAGCTTACAACAAACATGCGTGCACAAGAAGATCGAAGCTTCTCAAACTTCTTACTCGAACTAGGCAACGGAAATCTACAACATGATGAACATGCACCTATAAATATACCTCATACCATTATACTGAATAACACAGACACAGATGACGACTTCCAATTCCTAGCGCAAGCAATATTTCCCGAAATGCACTCATCGCCTACAAATGTGCAAATATACAGCGAACGGGCAATACTAACCCCGACATATGACGGAGTCGACCGTATTAACGAAAGTCTAATTCACCAATTTGCTGGCGAGCCTACAACCTACCATAGTTTCGACTCCGTCAACGACGACAACTGCACCACATTTACACCTGAATTTCTCAACACACTATGCCCTGCTGGAATGAGCCCACACAAACTAATTTTAAAAGAAAACTGCCCTGTTATACTACTACGCAATTTAGATCCATCTTCAGGCCTATGCAACGGAACTCGACTAATCTGCAAAAGGTTCTTCAAAAACATCATACACTGCGAAATTAGTACAGGGTATACAAAGGGCACCAGATAATCCTACCAAGAATAACATTACGGCCGCCATCAAACACAAAATACCATTTCAATTTCACATAAAACAATTCCCGATAAAACTATGTTTTGCCATGACAATTAACAAGGCACAAGGCCAAACCCTAGCTAAAGTCATACTATACTTACAACAACCTTGCTTCTCACATGGACAACTATACGTAGCACTTTCAAGAGCACGCAAACAAGATGATGTGAAGATCCTAATAAAGCCATCACATCACCAAAACTCCCAATCATCCACAGTCCATAACATAGTTTCTTTTGAAACACTCAAACGGGCAGGAATCAGATAATAACAACAAACTACGACTGCAGCAAAAATATCCTACTTCACAATACCCAGGTATGTTCACAAGTCCTATTCTATACCCATCTATATTTATATCCATTATACGAGTATGTTGTAACTAATAAGCAAATTGGATACTGCAGGTATTGTAAAACGGCAACAAACAAACACCAACCATCAAGCCATGCACTCTTCACATCTGCACTATCTTCTTACGCATTATACAACTTTGTAGATCTCGAAATGAGACCTATGTAAATACGACTTCCTAACTTTTCATATATAAATTAACCGCACGTTTTCTTTGCCAAAATATGTGTCCAACATATCACCCGCGTGCGAAGCACGCGGGTCCTCCTAGTGTCTTTAAGTAGTTTTAGAGCACTATATATGGTACTCTTTTTTTTTTTAATCTCATTTCTTAAATATTAAGATTTCTTTAGGTTGGAAATTTGTGGTGATAATCTTGGACCTCTTCTACGGATCGTGTCAGATCACTTTCCGAACAAGATAATTCGACCCAATTTACTGTCTAGGTTACACGAAGTTCTTGCAGGGATAATCCGAGAAGACAATCTGGTTTCAGGCAATATGAATACAGTTCAAGAAAGTAGAGAGGAAGTATGTTTTCGTATATCTGTAATTGAGACTGAATCCTCCTTATGTGGAGATAGCATCAGAAGCAGAATCTGACGGTTTTTGGCAGTTTGGTGGTTCCATTCTGTTAATAACAGAATCTGGGTTATGTCAATTTCCGGAAATTACCATTAATCCATTAAAGAATCTGGCATTCCCTCTTCGCCCCGCTGGGGCTTGCGTCGTAGGGGCTCCGCCCCCTTGACCTCTGCTTCGTATTCACGGTTGATAGGAGCTTATTATATGGTGTTAACCAGCGACTATTAGTTTAGGTTTAGTGGTGTTTAGGTGCTTGACGAGTGGTAATTCCGGAATCTAGGTTAGGAGTTCATTTGTAGATTCGCGGAATGCTCATAAGCGTTTTTATGGCTTTTGTATTGGAGATCCCGCTTGTGCTCGTCTTTAGTACATTCGGGATGGAGCTAGATGAAGATTAGCCACGCCTACACCGTTGGAGAAGCTAAGAGGCGAAGCCGAGCTGCCTCGAAGCTTGTGGAGTTGCATATCACTTCAGTTGGGAAGATCTCGACCGAGAAAGAGCAACAGAAACTTAGAAGACATTCAGAGAAGCAAATCTCGATCGAAAGCCAGGAATCTCGACCGAGAAGTGAAGATCTCGATCGAGAATTAGCAATCTCGGTCGAGAAAGTATATCCAGAAGTTTCTGCAGGCAAGATCTCGATCGAGAAGGTGAGATCTCGGTCGAGATGACGGTCCCGGATGATGTTCTTTGCGAGATTTTTATTATTATTTTATAGGATTTCCATATCTTTTAGGATTTGTTTCAGTTATTTTATTCCTTTTAAGTTGAAGACTATATAAGTAGATAGCTTAGGAGGAGATTTAGTGGATGTTTTGGGAGGCTTGCTTGGGAGAGTTCTTCATCGTTCATCATACATTGGTTCGTTTTCTACCTTCATCCATTGTTATTCATGGCTTCTATGGCCATGAGTAACTAAATCCATTGTAGTTCACTTCCAAGTTGAAACCTTTGTTCTTAGATTTGTTGTGAGAATTCAAACTCATATGTTTTGGTTTAATTTGAGGATTGTTTCATAATCTCTTGTGCTTTATATTATTATTGTTTGATCTTGATTTTATCTAGAGTGCACGCTAGGTTTAGTTATTATCATTCATATTGCTAGGACTTGACAATTCTATTTGAAAAGCCTTGACCTTTAGGTAGCGAGCATGATTTGCATAGACTATTTGCGAGTGCTTATTGTGTAGAGATTATGAACTCATGTCGAGTATCGGCTATTTGCCAATGGTATTGCATGAGCCTACTTATCTTTGATCTTTATGCTATTGTGCTTTTGAACCTTGGGATTTCCTTGGTTATTGCTTACAATAAGGGTTTCTAAGACTATTTGGACTAGTTGCTATTTACGAACAAAGAGTAGGACAACTAAATTATACGATATTAACATATGTTAGTAGAATTCGATGATCAACAATCTATCATGAACATTGTGTGGATACAAAGGAAGTGAGCTCATTCTCCCAATCATTGTTACAACAATCTCTTACTACTTTCATTGCTTCAAATACGTTAGTTACAAACAACAACAAAACACCCCTCTGGTTACGTTCTAGTTGCATCATAGAAATAGACTATCACTGACTCTCTTGGGATTCGACCCCTACTTACCACTGTACTAGTGGAATCTGAGTTGGGACTTTACTTTGATCTTGGCGATCACGACAATCGCCTCCGTCAGCGGTTGATAACATTTTAGCTCAACAAGCGTGCACTCCGCACTACCCGAACTCGTTTCCGAGCCAAACGTGAAATCACATCGACCTCTCGTAAAACACATTACTACTAAAATGTATCGATGACACTAAAATCACCAACACCTTATTTACAAATCTAAAATATCTCATTTCATTTCTTTTTTAAGTTTAGAAGAAAAAAAATGGGCTATTTATTTAGGAGCAATATAAGAAGGTACAAATTTAAAAATTAATTTAGAAAATTTTCAAATATAAGGGTCAATTATAAAAGGTCCATTTTCTCTAAGAGATTTGAAATTTGGATATTTTGAATCAATTTTTAAGTTTTATCCTAAATATGAGTTTATGTATAACTAGTTTAACCCACTTGTTATGTACGCGTCTTATCTAATATTTTTTAATATTTAAAATAAAATAATTTATAAATATTTTATAGTTTATTAGTATACATAAATAAATACTGTTAATAGAAATATGTCATATTGAGTCACAATATAATTAAATATCTTTTTCAAAAATAATAAATGATGATTGTTCGTATAACTTTCCTTGTAATTTTGATTCTGTCTATTTTTTAATCATTTCATGTTTTTCTTTATAGGATATATTTATTATCAAATATAAAAGATAATGTTTAGATTTGTTTCCAGTTCAAAATAAAAAAATTGATATTCTAAAAAATAATAATAAAGAAAAAGTAGATGTTTGTCAATTTGGATGTCATGTGGTTATAGTACAAAAATAATAATTTGATACGTACAAAAAACTATTCAGAATTAATGAGAAAATAACATGTCCAAATTAATGAGAGACTAATACATAAATGAGTGTTCATGTTATTTTAGTCTTATATTATATAGATAGATTATAAGCAGTGTAAAGGGTGCTCTTATACTTGTTGTATGTGAAACTTCAAGTAGACATCAAGTTTGTTGGCTCACTACCAAACATTCGTCAAAATACAATTTTATGCTCTGCTCCACCCAAAAGAGTTGTATTCATTTGAATACTGAAATAACTTAGAATTTCCAAAATTTTCTGAATTTGTATATCCAATTGTATCTCAATTAAGAGGGCATTGCAAACAGAAATTTCACCTGGTTCTGAATCTGTATTACCTCTCCCTTTTCCTGAAACTGTACATCACAACAACAGCCACATAATCTCTCAACAGTTTTACAATTAGAATCATATTGGTTCTCAACATCTGCAATCCAATACACTAAATCAAAGTCAATCTAAGAACATGAGTGGACAATGAGGCTGTACTCACATTTGTTATCATAAATCAGATCAGACATGAGCACAAAGAAGCAAAAGACATTCCTAGAGGTAGCTACAAACTCCAAATCACCTTGATACATAGTCTGCTTATAAACAAACATCACAGAAACAGGAGTTCTTTAACTACAAATCTTTCATAAACATTAACAACAATAAAATGCTATACTATGTCAACCCTCCAGCTGAGTAGCATTTTTTTTCTCCTCCGGGTTTGAACTTTCTGCGCTCTATACTACGGCCTTCCTTTCTTCATGCAAGATGGACATTTGTATTGCTTAATACCCTCTGCCTTTGCTGGGGTTATCTTCACACATTTTCCATGGTACCATCTTTCACAAATGTCACATCCTATCCAGAATTCTTCAGGGCTGTAATTTCCTCCACACGTGCCGCAAATGGTGTCACCTTGTTCATCTTCTTCATCCTCAAAACTCTCATCAGTCATTTTAGGGTTGCTTTTTATCATCCCATCACTTGTTCTCTGTGAAGAAAATGAGTCTATTTGAGTAAAGAAGAGTGCCCACTTTAATGGTAAAAAATTATCCATCAAGTTTGAGTAATGGTAAAAAACATGAAATGGTGTAACGAAAATCTGACCTTTGTGCTGCCTCTGGATTTGCTTCCACTATCAACACTAGGCTTGTCTTTCATAGGCTTTCTTTCTGATACAACTTCGAAAACTGTTGGCAAGTCGTTGATCATACTAAATAGGCGCTTCCTGCATTGCCAAATACAACATTGTATCTCAGCGCAAGCATGTATTTAGTGCCAACTATTAGCTATTAGATAAAACTATTTCAAGTAACAGGAGTATATACTAATCCAATCAATCAACCTAAACTGATGTAGAGTGATAAAGGCCAAATAGTCTACCAAAAAAGAAAGGCCAAATAAGGTTTACTATCACATGACACAGTACAGAGTATCGCTATCTATCACATGACAGAAAACATAAGAAAACTACAGGAAAAAAGACAATAATTTTTATACATGTAAATTCATGTCTCATCTGAGTTTCTCATTTACTTCTCTATTTATTCATCCAAAGACTTCTCAAGAACATAATGCTCAAGACTATGAGAAGTAAGGCACCAAGAGAGGAAGCTATTAGGTTGAAGTGAAAAAGATCCAACAGGGAAAAACATTATGCTCCCACAGAAACTTGTAAATTATGACTTGAATCATGTCAAAATGCCTACTTAGGTATGAATTTCGCCATTTTCTGCTGAGAATATGATTGAACATTAGATTCTTCTGGTATCACCCATGTTATTGATGTTTACAAACATAATCATGTTGGCAAAGGATTTATATGTAAATAGAACATCTTGAGAAATTGCATTAGGTATGATTCTATTCGTAACGTCTACAACATCAGATACACAACTGAAGAACAATCAATTACAAGTTATGCAATTAAAATCAAACAAGGGTGACATAACCAGCCACAGATGCATAAGATACTCGCAACAAGATGAAATGTTATGCATTTACACTGCAGCAAGCATGAATTGACAGCATGGGTAAAAAACAGGCAAGATTCCAGACCAATAATGAAAACTGTGACATTAATGTAGAGCAAGTAGCCTTATTTATCAAATGCAGTGGATTCTTAAGACACATGGCGTCAGCAGGTAAGCACGTAGATGAAGGTTTGACAAAGACAGGTTTCACTTTCTCTTTCGACAACATTAGGTTAATGCTATTCTCTTTACAAAAAATAAATAAAACAAAATACTGTTCTAAGATTCATGCTAGTCTTTGTGGCCTAGAACCATGTTTTGGATACACAGACACAGTGAAGAGTTGGAAAAAAGGGTAAGTGGACAAGCAGAGTCAATTCAGAAAAGTCTATAGTCCATCCAATATCCATAACTACCTGATGACTTCAACGCAGAAACAACAAGAACAAATTACCTTTCATTGCGGTTAAAACGTGCACCAAAATAGAACGCCACAGAAAGCAGCCAGCAGTCGCTGTGGACAGCAACCAGTGAAAGCCAATCTCTTCTGTTCATTCCATCTCTTGCGAAATTGATCCCAAGAGCCGGTTCTGGAAGCTCAGGAGGAACTTCCTCAGCTGGAAGGTTGACTTCCCATGACTCGTTCGAATGTCCATAAAGACACAGATTTTCCTTCTCTAAAATCCAGGCAGAAAACATAAACAAGTAAGTTGTGAATTGCTCTCCTTACTACTTCAATTTAAGGTAAAAAGATCCGTTTAAAACTGGAATGCGAAACTAAATTGGTAAATTAGACAATTGAAAAATCTACATTTTGAATGAAGAGAAAAAAGGAAATTAATTTGGAAGAAAAATAAATAATTTGCAGAATGCAAGCCGCATGACATGAAACGATCTGGCAAATCGCCTGAGCAGAAAAATCCAAAGCTAAATTTCTCACTTAAAATAACAAAGACGTTAACTTTAATAGGTCAGAATCGGATCAAAATTTCGTCGCATCGTCCCAAGCTGACTCCAGAACTTTCAAATCAAGCGAGATCTCAAATCTGAAAAGTAGAGGCTTTACCCGGATCACAGAGCCCGTAAAAATCGTCCACATCTGCGAAGTAAGAAGACAGAAAACCCAGATTGAGACCGAAAAAATCGAGAAATTGAGTAAACGGAGATGAAATTGAAGAGGTCTACAAAAAAGAGAGCTGACCGAGAGTGAGCGCACGAACAATTCCGACGCGGCGGGCGCTGAAATCCTTGAAGATCTCTTCGACAGTTCGCGGATTCGAGGAGGCCCCTGACATTTCTCCTGGTATTTTTAGAGGTTAGATTTGATAGTGAAATTATTAATTTTAGCTAGAGGAATCCAAAAATGATGAAGGAAAAAAAGAATGTGAAGGGATTTGATAGGATGGGCATGAAATCGGAAGAGAAAGAGAGAGAGAGGGAATGAGAGAGAAGATCGATCGTGAAGCTTTAAAAGCGAAATTGCTGGAGGTTGAGGGTCGGGTCGGGAGTCGGGACCATCATGTGGGGATGACGTGACTACCACGGACCGGACTTAGAGAGTGAGTGAGGCCTGTAAGTAAGGACATTGTACGCTGAAACGGCGCCGTTTTAGGTTGGGTGTTTGGTGAAAAGCTTTACACTTTATCTCACCCCGCTGTACTTTAAAAGTATTTTTCAAGTAACTTTTTTATTATAATAAATTTTTTTAAAATAAGAAATTTTAAAATATTAATTTTGTATTTACGCAGAAACTAGTTTATTATCTGTTCCATGCACGGAATAATATTATTAAATTTATATTATTTTTTATAAATATTTAATTTTATTTATTAATTTTTCTATATTATTATTTAATATAAGATATTGATAAGAAGAGTAATAATTACTCTTATTTATATTATTATTTTATAATTATTTATATTTTTTATAAAAGAATTATTTTTTAAAATTATATATATCATGAGCTCACCGAAATCCAGTTCACCAATGTAATTTCCACGAAATATGAATCTATGGAGAGCGATTGCCTAAATTCGACATAGATCGGATTTTGACCGTTTAGATTTCGAATAGATTCTTAATCTCACTAATGACAATCCTTTAAAAACTATATCTATGTAGTTAAACTACTTGTTATTTTGTTATAAATTTACATAAAAATATATATATACTAATAAAATTACTTTATTTGATATAAGTTTTTTTTGTAAAAATAAAATCACAATAATGGATTCAATGTAATATAACATAAATAAAGTAAAAAAATAATATATCCAATTGTAACTTTAATAAATAGGTGATGGAAAAAATTAAAAAAATTAATAAAGAGGGGAGAGAATAGTGTGACAAATAGGGGATTGACACGTAAACAGTGGTAAGACCAAAACTCTGAAAAAGACTTGAAATAATTTTGCTTTAATATATAGTATAGATGGATAGAAAAACAATTAGTGATAATAAAAAGTGTTAAGAAAGTACAACTATCGAATGAATTATTGATGAATGGTCTAGATTAATTTTCTTAGAGTTATAAAAAGAAATATAAATATATGTTAATTTTTGGTTAACCATGAATTTATATGGATATTATCTAACACATTATATATATATATATTATTATCAATTAAGATTTTTCTCTGGAGTATTAATAATAAGAGTTCCTAATTTTGTTCGTCTCCTACTTTGTTGTTAGCATATTATTCCAATATTACCATTAACAATTTATCTCTCCATTTTGAATTTCATCCCTCCACACTTATGTCGCAATTAAAGTGATAGCTTTTTCCATTATTCATCTCCTCTCCTTCTAATTCATCATTATTCGTCTTTTACTCATTCTAACTCATTGTACTTTGTTTTTTCCTTCATTGTCGTGGGATCGAATAAATCTGCTCAAGTAGTTATATGAAGTTACTGAACTTAAATACAGAATTGAGATTAGCTACAATAAAGTACAAGTAATATGAATTAAATACGCTTAGCTCTTGCACAAGAATTACTGAAGATGAGAACCCTAGATCTTTAGAAGATCCGTGATGAAACTCATCACTAGCTTGTATTAGAAAAAGATCGACTACACACTCAAGCTTGAGACAAACACTCTTAAGCTACACCTAGCATCTCTCTAGTGTTTTCTCCAAGTTTCTTTCACGTGTAACACTCTCTCAAATTCATGTTATCTCTCAGCTCATACAAGTAACTCTCTCTCAAACTCTCTAAGTGTCTTAGGCTATAACTGTGATTGAAGTGGTTTAAGCTTGTTCAGTTTGTTCATTCAGCTCGTACCTAACAAACACCTAATGCACGCTATTTATAAAAATCTAACTAACTTCACTTTAAGCTAGATCTTCTATACTTGCGATGCACAAAAGAACTCCACCTCAGCAATCCACGTGATCAATCTCTAACAGAATTGCATCCATGTCCAGCATTGCTTTATGTTTCTTTAGCTTGATGATCCCGCTTCCACGTTGGCAATCCGCGTGGTTCTCTTGAATTTGTCCAGCTCAACAATCCCTGATTCGCTCTCCATTGGAAAATGCTTCTCGCAACCCCGTTGCACTCCATTTCTCCAATTCTCGCTTCCATCCTTTCTTTTCATGGACCAAATCTTCTAAGCTCGCTTCTAAGGTTTCACCCGTGTAGCGCTGGATCAATTACTTGCATTTCTCTTCTTCTCTTTACTTGAAGTTCGCTCCTCCACTTAAAGCGCAACCCCACTGGCTTAAAGCTAGACCTTCTCGCTTCTTATTTCTTCACTACCAACCTTATTCAGTCTTGGCGAGATTTATCTTTCCCCGCTAGACTCAAAGCTAGACCCTGGATGGTCTAAGCTAGTCATCTTGTGTTAAAGTTCAATCCTAAACTCCTCGAGCATGATGATTAGATTAAAACACACAAAGAACATCAAACACTTGAGTTTGTTATCATCAAAACAAGCGGAAAGGTTTAGCTAGCTCATTCCAACTCTAGCTCAAACTAACAATTTCCCCTTTTTGATGATGACAAACCCATACACGGGTAAACACATTTAAAAATGTCAGACATACTTAGTTAAGCTCAATAACCTATCAAGCTCGTTCAAAATATTCAGTTAAGCATATAAGCGATATACTTACACTTCAACAACTCTTACCAGTTTACCTCTTGGCCCCCTTAAACCAAGACAGTTCTCATTCCATCTCAACTTCAACAAATGAAGTATGCAACATGTTCACTTCCCCCTTTTGACATCATCGAAAAATTCACACTTAATTCTACCAAGGAACAATTGTAAGAAGCACAGTCAAGCTCAACCAACAAACAGGCATAAAACGCAATAGGACCAGTTAAGCTAGACAGTAACCAAAAAGCAAGCAAGACACTCTAATCATCAAAAACATATTTATATATAAAATCATCCTTACACCTTTTATAGTTGATACCCTAGCAATTCTACCAAATACTCGCACAATAAAATCAGAAAGCACATAAGACCATCAACTCAAATCACCTTCTTCTTTCACCAGCTTTTACCATATGTGTTCAATTGGTTGTGCATGTCTTCGCTGTCATCATGCTCGTGGATTATGATTTCCCACATTAGCTTGATATTGGTCTCTAGCTCGCGCTCTCGAAGCAAGACAAAATTGGATCTATATGATATCTCCTTTACTATAATGATTTCAGCTGTCTCTAAATTACTGTGAACACCACCTTGCAAGATAGCACTAAATATAGTTGTGCTTGTCTCTGAGGCCATCTGAGATGCTTTTCCCACCATATGTTTGCACACATAAGGCGCTTAGTTACTTATAATGGTAAGAAGTAAGCTCACGCTTGAGATGTGATGCAATGAAAAGTGCTCATCATGAATATTAAAGTGCAAGTAAGGTGAATAGATGCACATTTTAACGAGAGACATATACACTCACACTCAAGATATATCATGTAAAAAGCATGTACATATACTAGGTAATATGCCTTTGACACCAAAATGAATACTTCTATTATGGAGCTAATATAAAGGGACATAAAAAGCGTTACAGTAAGGTCAGCTTAGGACACCGTAGGAGTGGATCATGTCTATGGGCTTGGAATATGGATAGAATGCGATCACCACTCTCTATTTGGGGAGAAAGAAGAGCATGCAATGGATGTCGAAGAGAGTAGCATGCTTAACTTCAATATATAAGTATAGCTAAGTCGGCCTTTTAATAGATAATCCATGTAAGCAAGCAAAGCAAGAAGTACAACTTAAGCTAGAGTCCTCAAGTAGATAAAGTATGCTAGATCATAGTCAATATAAGAGAAAGCTTACAACGCATGAAGAGATGGTCTAATTAAGATAAATAAGACCGAGATTTAGCTTAAGGTGCACATAGATAGCCTGTAGAATGCCTTAGCATAATATATATACCATGTAGCTTTACTTTATGCACAAGAAATACACAGCGAGATAGAATAAGTCTCGCTTCATCGCTCTGAGGTTATGCTTGAGCTAGATATAGTCCCGTTTTTTACAGATAAGGCTTGCTTGAATGAAAAGACACTTAGCTCAACTCATATGTACATCTCTGGATGATTAGAGTGAAAGAGATGCATATAATCACTTCAGCACGTTTGATTTAGACATTCTTCTTGACTCCGAAGGAGATGATTCCCTTTCCTTAGCTTGAAATGAGAGTAGAAAAGATGGATCACCCATCATGAGTAACCACTTACAATGTAGCTCCTACTCTTCATTTCAACCTGCGGTAGAAAAATCAAGCTTTGGGTACTCAACGAAGCGTTGAATTCGTAGGGTCGTTAACACTAGCTATTCTTGATCTGGAAGGTAGAACTTTCATTTTTACAACTCGAGGAATAGGTTCATAATAGCTAGAATCATTCAATAAAGCACTAGATGAGGTTTTTCCCTCGAAGGCATACCTTGTGATGCTTTTGTTTGTGCATTCTTGGCTTTTGATGACCTAGTATGCACAAATTTGGTCTTAGACGACATGCTCTGGTCAAGCTTGCCATTGATTTTACCTTGTTTCTTGTCACCAAAAGATACACTTCCTCCATCTTTAGCTTGAAATGAGAGTATAAGAGAAGGATTACATGTCATATGACATGAGCAACCACTGTCAATGTACCACCTACTCTTCATAATGCCCTCAGTGTTGACCTCTGTTCTTGGATCGTTAGCTTCCATTAAGCACATCGAGCTGGAGCTTGATATTGAACTTGAGCTTGAGACACCTTTGGCTTTAGTACAAAATTTAGCCAGATGTCCCTCATCCTTGCATATGAAGCACACAATGTCCTGCTGCTTGGCTTCTTCCTTTTTGAAATTGCTTTGCTCTTTGAAGAATTTCATAAGCAACTTGATCATCGTGGCAACTTCCATATCTTCTATGATTCAAACTATGAGAGAGTATGAATCTATGCAAGAGCGCCTGCTCTCATATTAACTAGCTTCTGTGTTTAGTTAGTTCATTTATATAGGACGAGACATGAGTTTTTTAGCCTTGTGTGTATTTAGGTCCAATGAATCCAACCTACGTGCACGACTAAGGCAGAGATGGCTAGTACACCATTATATTTATTATACTAATATATTACAGTCTCTAATGTCTATCTAACTAAGTTGTTATGGACTTGTTTTCACTTTACACTAAATCCAGATTCCTCTACACTACAAATTTCTATATGTTGTTCTTGATATATCTAAAATATAATAAGTTACCTTGTAGGTATTGACATATAGATTATATTATGGAAATATATGGAAAATTTGGTACAATAAATAATCTTAAACCTCTATTTATAATAAAATTCGTTCATTTTTAATACTAAAATATTTAATAGACAAGAAGCAGTAAGTGAGGAGCAATATATGGTAAAAGAAGAGTGCGTAAAAAACATGTAAAATTAGACTCAAAGTTGTCCCTAATATATCTTATATAGAACAAAAGATAAGCATATGTTCTAATAAGTTTGTAACTAACAAACGATAACTATATAAATACATATTTTGAAAAAACTATTCTTAATATTTGATCTATCCTAATCATTACGGTCCAAACTGATTTTTTTTAGTCTAGATTAATTTATGCTCTTATGCTTAGTTTGATAAATATCATTATAATATTATTTTTAGTTATAATAGAAGTGCTTGTAAAGCTTTAAAAAGTGTATGGAACTTTTCACACAATATATTCTAGAAGATTTAATTACTTTAAAATTATTTGATCTAATTCCCTTTAAAAATTCAATGGGTATTTATTATTTTGCTACAACCCACACAAGTTCTTTGACCTAATCTAATCTAATCTAATCTAATCTAATATCTAATATAATATAAAAGTTGAGTTGGGGGTCCATTTATTACCTCCAATTCAACTTTCAAATTCCTAATCTACCCGTTATAATAAGAATGATACGTTCTAACATTATCGTTTATGACCCTTATTTTAATCCCATATTACCTTTAATTTTCTAAGATTGATGACACCATTAAAATTACCCTTTATACCATATTTTAATTCAACATTTATTCCAAACCCCTCTTTACATTCATGGGTGGAGGTTACGTCAAACTCTTCGTTTCCATTCTTTTTGATATCAGTTACAAGATGTTGAGGATATATATGTGGTATTTCTCGGGATAGATCATATTGCGTTCCATAGCAAGCATCATTATCCAATGGTATTCACTGGTAGAAAGATCCACCCACCTCTCCACCGCGCCCAAACCAGTACCATTGATGGGATAATCAACTATCTGTCCAGATCTCGCTCATCTCTGCCATTTGATTCGTGAGTGCTCCACCCCAAATTCACATTCTCGTCGCCTAATCCTATGTGGTTGAATTTCTTTAAATCGGGTCCAAATAACGACACATTTCTCTATCGCTGAAACATGGGTTTCAATTCGGTCTCCGATCTATGACTCTTCAGGTAAATTTATATACTTTGTGCTTCTTGCTTCAATTTTAATCCTTGATTTTTATGGTATCATTGTAGAGGAAACTCCCTTCTGAACCGGAGATAGTTATGACAAATATTTTTAAATAAGAGGCGAAGGTATGAGAAGGGTGAAAGGGAGGTGTGGAAGGGGCTCCAGATCTTCGAGGAGGGTTTGGGCATTAGGAGACCAAGCTACTATCGCGGGGGCTGCCATGAAATATCATCCAGATCCAATTTGAGAAGACGATGATGACTCCCTCTTCAAAATTGATTTTCTTTTAAATAATAAAATCCGGATACGGTGTTGTTTAGGTTAATTAAAAAGTGTGTTCTTTATAACTTTTAAAAGGAAAAACAGAAAAACAACCTTTTTCTTTTCTAGAATGAAATGTTATTGTGCACTTTGGTGTGTTAATTTATTTTTACTTTATATTAAATGTTATTTGATTTTCTTCTTCTTTTCTCATTATTCATATCTTTATTTTATGTTATTCGTACTAATTTGAAGTTCTTGAGGTTAATTATCTCACTTTTCAATTTAACATAGTTATCAGATTTGTGTCTTTTGGATTTATTTCAGATTGAAGACATGTTTCTTGTAATAATGGATTAGATATTTAGGTAATTATATACATCTAATATACTATAAAAGTTGAGTTGGGGGTCAATTTATTACCTCCAATTCAACTTCAAAATTCCTAATCTACCCCTTACAATAAGACTTATATCTTCTAACGTTATCTTTTATGCCCCTCATGACCATAAGAAATTACATTGAATCTTGTAAGATAAGTCGAAAAAATAAACACGGATCCTGCAACGTCTTCAATGGTAAGAACGCTTCGTCCTCTCCCTCACCACCCATTAATGCCTTTTAACTCCCTCTATTCAACTGTAACGCATTTGACCTGAGATTTATGCTCAATAAGTACACATTATAATGTTCAGTCGTTATTTCTATTTCCTTTCCCAAAATCTGTCCAGTATTCCAACCCTAACATATCTTCTTCTCTTGGTTTTCATCCTCCAAACGATGTCAATGGACAAAGGAAAGGCTCCACTTGGCCAAAATATGTATGTGGGTCTCGACGCACTGCGTGTGGTCACCAAGCCACGAATCAAGGTGATGGTGTGTAGAAAATGGGATGTGATGAATGCACAAGGCAAATATCGTAGCATGGAGTTCATTATGTCCGATGAACAAGTATTGAATCGATTTTAGGGTTCATAAAGTGTTTTGTGATTAATAATTAATCCATCTTAACCTGATGCCATTTAGATTGTATGACAATTATAGTTTAGGTTTATTAAATCATATAGTTTAGCCTCTGACATCATATTTGTTGTATTGAATCTGAAATTCATGTGAAAGGACTTCAACAAGGCCACCAAATTATGTAATTTGTCAAAAGAAGTAAAATGTTATTGTTGATAAGGGTCTACAAAGTCTAATTTACTTTCTTTCTCAACACCAATGTTAACCTTTCCTGATATAATTTACATTTTTCAGTTTCATTACATTGGTGTACTTGATTTGTATTGATTTTTCATTACTAATGTCAAATTTTCCTGATATAATTGATAAACTGATTGTTCTCCCTGAATTATGGTTGTTCTTTCTCCTTACACTATCAACCAGAGACTAAAGTTTTGAGAAGTTAATTCTGGTACCTCAAAATCCCTCTATTATCTCTATGAAATTTCAATCTTGAACCAAAATACTATTGATTGAATCACATCTAAAAAACTATCCATAGTTCAAGAAAGATTACTCAGATATCTCTAATTACTTTAAATAACCAACACCATGATTGAAAATTTCATATGAACAAAAAAAACTATAGTAGGAATAAGTGACTTCTTATTGTTCTCTATTACTATGGAGTTATTACTTCTGAAATAATAATGTAACTTGTTTTCGCCTATCAATTGATATTTATAACAACTTCCCATTTTATCCTCGCCCTAAACTCACTTAATGTCCACGACTTTTAAATTAACTAACGTATAAGGCTTTTGGTATTTTCCCTCATCAATGGCTAGAGCTTTGCATAATCCAATGTTCTAAATTGCAATTACACCTCACCTTTTGCATTCTAAATGGTCGTTACACATCATGCTTTACAATTCTTCCGTCCTTCTGAATTCAACCCGTTCTTCAAAACCCAACTTGGTTTTATTTAAAATTTCCAATTTACCATTTAATTATTCTCGAAATAAATGTGAAAAAACTAAAAACTCTCAAATAACGACAATTAGTTAGGTAAGATAAATAGTCAAATAAAAATTCCCATCCTTTATTACTATTAATCATCAGCATCTAATCTAATCTAGGATTTATTCGCCAAAAGCGATTATAATAGCGTTTTTAATTACAAGTCCATTTTTACAATAATGATGTTTGGTACAATAAAATTATAATAATATTATAAAGATTTTAATTTTACAAAATTGACACGTTTCAAATATTTAAAAAAGACTTATTTGAAATGAGTCTATTACTAAGGAGCTCTTACCAAACAAATCCCTAACCTAATAGAATTCATTTTAATAGTTAATGTACTCTAAGTCAATTTTTTGAAATTTTCTTTTCCTCTAAAAACTCTATTAATCAGTTTTCCTTTCAATTAGTCTTAATGTAAAAATATTATTATTTTTTATTAAAATATTCATTATATGTTTGATTTGGTTGTAGTGCAACTTGTAATCTTGTTTGATTTGGTTATGATATTATAATTTCTATATTGTTGTAGGTCAGATATAGAAGAATGAGGTAAAACAAGTTTTCTTTGTATTGAATAAATGATATTCCATGATTTAGGAGGGAGATTTATAATATTAAAATCATGACTCTTTTTCATTTAGTCACTCGATTTGAGAATATAATGTAAAATATTTCTCACTTCTTTCAATTTTAGAGCAGATAATATAAATTTTATTCACTTCATACATAATATAAACCAACAAACCAAAGCCCGTGCGAAGCACGAGCATATACAACCTAGTATACTATAAAAGTTGAGTTGGAGATCATTAATTGCCTTCAAATCAACCACCACATTTTCGATTTTATCCTCACTCTCTCACAAGTTAATTACCACAATCACCCTAATAAGTTAATTATCTTTTTTTTGGCCAAAATATTTCATTGTACCAATAAATCTCTTATTAAATTATCCATCTTCTTTAAACTCCTTACTCTTGTAAATATAAATTTCACATAATTTGTCATATGTTCTAAATCTATCTACTATTAATTTTATTACAATACTTATAAAATAAATTTTATAAACAATTAAACATCTCTAAAAATATATCTCTAATATATAAAATGTATATACAAAATCTCTCTCTAATCTCGATTTTCATATTATCTTTTTCCATTTTTCTCTTCACATTCAAAGTTGTATGAGATAAAATCAATAAATGTCTCCATTATTTTTGTTTGATTGTTTCTAATAATAATAATAATAATAATAATAATAATATATCTTTCTATAATAATCATAATATAATAATAATTATAAACTTGAATTTTTGATGCATTTATTGTACAAAAACATGAATAAACAAATCCTAAGAAAACACATAAAAAAACTTCCCCAAATCCTATAAAAATTAAATAACAAAGACTTCCTTGTAACGACCATTGGTTTAATTCCCGTGCTTTAATTAACTAGCAAATTCATATACATGCATTTATTTATGCATGTAACTCTTTAAAAAATAAACATTTCACTACCCTTACACGCTTAATTCTTAACATTTATGGTTACAACCCTTTCACTAAGTTCGGTATCGGAAATTTAATGCAATAACTCCTTAATTTGTCACCCCTATAAAACCCAAACAGAGAAATCATAATATTAGACTTGGCATCTTTGGCTTCTCCGGCATCTCCTGCTACCCCAAGCTTTATCAATGACGAGGTTAGTGTTCTTTAAACACCGATTGATTATCTTTATGCAATCACTATTGATTGTTATTATCTCCTTAAAAATTCGGGACAAAGCATTCTTCTTCTAGTTGTAGACAAAGCAAGGCCAAAATGACATCGATAACTCATCAACATTTAAACAGTTCTTTTTCCTGGCATAGAAGAATCATTACATCCTTTACTTGACCTTCTTTTCTCGATTTGACAAGCTCCTATTTGGAACTCTCTCTCCCACGCTCTCTTTTGTCTTAAATATCATTTCAAATATGCATTTGATGTTTTAACCAAGTGATCCCTCTCTAAAAATCTTCTAAAAAATCGCTTTTTAGTTCCTATTGAATTTGTTGTGGATTCAATAATTTTATAACTATGAATCTATATGTTGGAAATAAACTATGGTGAGAAAATATCTACTGTTTTGAATTGAGTACAAACTTGTTGGACTTTCCTGTGAATTTGGTTTTGCAATTACAATGGAGAACTTTGAAATTAGTCATGTTGCATATCATTAATGGATTGCTAATTGCTATTGACTATTATATTGATAAGTCCACCATCCTAACACATATTAGTCTTTACTTTAACGTAATTATTCAACTGTCTTTGTAACCGTCATTGTTTATGTATACAATCATGTAATCTTATGTGATATTTCTAACTAAATATTATACCTTTCTTCTATAATTAAGTTACATTTCCTTCTCATGCATCTAACAAACATCCAATTCATTTTTATGGTATTCTACATCACAATCCTAATACTTATAAAATTGAGTTTTTTGAATCATTTATTTCCTTCAATCTGAACTTGGTTTTCTCAATTTAGTGTAATATCTGACCTCTAAAATTTAACTATTAATTTATTAAAAACAATTAGAATGGTTAGTTTTAAATACAATTGAAATAGTTCTTCAACCGTGTAACGGTCGGTGTAATTATGGGTGTTCCGATTATTAATATGAGGATGATTAATTAAGCAACCAAAATGACGTTTCAACTGTGTAACGACCTGTATAATTACGAGTGTTACGATTATTAAAATGGAGGTGATTAATTTCATATTTCATAATAACAATAACAATAACAATAATAATAATTAATATAATAAACTTGAGTATTTTGAAGCATTTATGACCTCTAAAAATCAACTATTTTTTATTTTATCGTTTCTTCTTGTGGGAGATTCTGAAATTCATTGTGGTTGGAAATTGATTGTTTAATAAACATGATTTTTTGGGAGCATTTATGACCTCTAAAAATCAATTATTTTTTATTTCATCATTTTTTCTTGTGAGAGGTTATGAAATTCATTGTGGTTGGAAATTGATATCTAATAAATAATCAGAAAACCTAAACCCCTTAAATATCCAAATCGTAACTCCTAATAAATTAATTTTATAACCTCTACAAATCAATTATTTTTTATTTAATTTCTTCTTCTTGTGGGAGGTTATGAAATTCTTCGTGGCTGGAAAACTGATTGTCTATAATAAAAAATTATAAAACCTAATCCCCATAAATATCCTAATCGTAACCCCATTGCATCAATTTTATAACCTCTAAAATTAACTACTTTTATTTCCTCTTTTCTTCATGTGGAAGGTTATGAAATTCATTATGACTGAAAATTAATTGTCTATAATAATGATTGTAAAACTTAAACTCCTCAAATATTCTAATCGTAACCCCCCAATATCATCAATTATATTTTATAACCGATAAAATCAACTACTTTTTTATTTTCCCCTTTTTTTTCTTGTCGGAGTTAGGAAATTTATTTTGGTTGGAAATTTATTGTCTACAATATATAACTATAAAACCTAAACCCCTTGAATATCCTAATCATAATCCACAATACATCACTTTTGATAACTGATGATTAGTTTTCCCGCCCCTTAGTTTTTATCTCTCTATTTAAACTTTACAAATTTATTTCCCAATCTCCATTACCTCTCATACACGATACACAAAGGTCAAGTTCTTCCACAACTTTAATAATTGCATTGCAAGAGCACAAATGATACCTCCCATCCGTGCTCCCCAATCCCTCTGCCTCACATATTCAATATTTATTATTTTGGATATTTAATTTCTTAAATAACAAGTTATATATTTTCATCCTTACTCAATCTTTCACCCATTTTATCTTTTTTGAGTGTTTCTATGTCAGGGTTTCAGTGTATTTCAATTACGATATATATAGTAGTCAATATAATCTCTCTAGTTGGAGTTTTATACATTTAAAGTCTCACCCCTTTAGAAAACAGTGAAATTATAAAATAGATTATATTAAGGTTTGGTTTTAAATAGACTTTGCAATTTTGTAATAGAGTGCTCGGTGATGCATACAAATTAGGGCAAGGAGCTTGAGAATATACAAAGAATAGATATATGAATACGTAAAAATTTGCACATCATAGTGAATGATTGAGATCATATATTTTATAATTATTCATATAATCACTTTATTTATTTTTCATAATTCTCGATATTTCTTACAAGATAATAGCCTTTAACTCACATAAGAAGGTGTATGAAACATCATCATTTCTTCACCCAAATTACTCTTTCATATTTATTTACTATCTGCACAACTAACTTTTTTTTTATATAAATTTTCAGCACTCGATTTCGTCTCCTATGAAACTCGCATGCCTAGAGAAAGCATCTATCGTGGAAGAAAATAGCAATAAAAAATCAGTTCTTCCAACAAAACTACTACTTTATAATTTATTTTTTTATTTTTCAAACAAATGTTAGGAGAAAGCAAGTAGCGAGGAGGATGCACCGTCCCTACTAAAAAACTTGAGATGCATTTGGAATAGAAGAAATGAATATACCATTTTATTCTATTTTGAAGAAAATTGTTTCTTTATCATTTATATACACTTTATCATTTATATACTGTTATATTCTTTCTTTGTTGTGTGCAAAATACCTAATGATTTAAAATATTTGGTTAGGTTGTGAATGATCCAATTATATAAATACCTAACAAAGCCACATGAATTCCTAAAATTTATTATATAATCGATAACTCTTCCTCTCCTTTTTCACAGGATCTACAACCATATAAATACTCCATCTATTGACCTTCATGGCTACATCACCCACATGGCAGTCCACACATATAATATAAGAGAAGATTTTGATAGAAACATCCAATATTAATCTTAATAACAACGTTCTTATCGCACTGCTTGAAAAGAAACTATCATCAGAGTGGGATTTGTACTTCTTATCTAGAGTAGTATGAGTTGTTTCTATAATTCCCCAACTCAACATCTTGACATGACCAACTCTATCTTATAATACAAGAGTTGTTAATTCAAAGTGGTTAAATCACTTGTGCTTCAAGAGTGGACCTAACCTAGCAGCACTTCTACAAGTTATATACGCATTCCAAAACCCTACATCACTTGTCTTCTCTATTTTATTACTACACAACATTTTTTGGATAAATATCAGAATGGTTGTTTCGATTTACATAATTTATTTGTTCAAAATTATTCATGGATATACACTATATGATAATACAATGGTTTGGACCAATTATTGCTCGATATAGAAGTTTTATGGGAAAGACATGCAATAAGGGTAGTTGAAATACCTTTTTATTTTAAATTATTCATATTCGATGGGCTACGATTTATGGATAGAGGTGTAGTAGAAGGTCACAATACTAAGAAGGTGTAGAAACATGTGTTTATGGAGTTCAAGTCTTAGTATCCAAGCATTATCCTCTTTGTAATTCACATGCAATCCAGACTTTCAAATAATTGGAATCTCATCCGTAAGAACTTCTAATTATAAAGTTTTTGCTTGTTCTTTTAATATTTATACACATTGTGTATGTTTTCCAGCATGCCTACAAGGATCATGAAGCTTAATGTAATTCATAAACAATGAAATAAGTAATATTTTTGCAATCCAAAATAAGTCTGGTAACGCTAATAAGAATCGGAATGGTTTGTAACCCAGAGAGAGGAATTTGAACAATTAGGAGACTTTATGATATTGAGGGTGACGAAACAGATGGTGTGAATGAAGCTGGTGTACATTATGTGAATTCCATATAATCACTAATTAATTCACAATATAAATACATATAAAAGTGAAATTTATAATTGTGATACTTCCCATTAATGAATAATTTATTTCAGTCCTAATAAGAAAATAGAGATATTGAATAATTAAATTGCTTAAAAAATAATTAAGCACTTTCAAACTATTCTTAAATTAAAATATTATACCCTTGAAAGTGAATATATACACACTTGATTGTAAATAAAAGGAATGTGATTTAGTCATTTTGATATCACCTTGAGCTTATATATATTTTTATTACATGGTGAATATGTTGTATTGCTAGGTATTATATTTTATTCGTAATTATAGAAATTTAAAATTAAAATACCAATGTTCAATATAAGAATAACATCCTTATTGAAACTATATAATTATGTTATTAAGAATTGACTTTTGTTTTATCTATTAAGTTAAATCTGATCTATAATAAGTATTCCTTGATAAATTTTGGAAAGCAAGGATATTTTGGAGAAAGAATTCCACATTGTGCTGTAGTGATGGGTATTCATGCACATGCTTGAGTTACAAATTGTTGATTTGTATCATGAGGATTTGTTGTTTGAATTGTTCTAGATACAAAAAAAACTTGTTATCGAGGTTGTAGTGCACTTTAAACGATTAAAGCGCCACTACTTGGCTCGGGATAAAACTCACCCTACTATACTGATAGAAAGAGATTACAACTCTAACTACAACAAGAGTACATGCCAACCTGCTGCACTCTTAAGAATCTCACTCTCGTATTCTCTCTTCTTACAATACTACGTTCTAGCTCTAAGAACAAGGCAATTCACTCTGATTACAAATGAGCTCTCTCTAAGCTTCTCTCAACTCGTCTCAGCTCTTCACTTTGTAACACTTAGAATGTAGCTACAGTTCCCTATTTATACATCAAAGCTAAGATATAAACACTTAACTTGTGATAACAAATTCGAACTAAGCTAGCTTGCCACCTCATCAATCCGTGTGCTCAACCAAGTTGTTAGAAATGATCAACGGATGGAATTGATTTGGTTTGTTCTTCTATTATTGATCGTCACCACGTATGCAATCCGTGCCTTCACTCGCTAACCGTCTTCCTTCCACGCTGGCAATCCTTGGAGTTGCTTCAAAGAAATCCCAAAACCCTTCTCGCACCCCACGTGCACACAGTTTTGAATCTCCCGCTCACCAACCTTTCCAAGCGTTTGGGAAGCTCTATTCTGCAAGTGCTGCACCCTTGCTTCTATGGACTCTCGTGATCAACAATATAACTCAGATTTATTCAAGCGCTCCCTCTTGGCTTGAGAAGCTCGAATACTCTCGCTTCTGGACTTGAATGAAGTTATTACAACACCGCTTGCGAAACTTGATTTCTCCGCTTGGTGTTAAGCGCGACTGGAACAGTCGAAGCGCATCTCTTAGTGATGAAAGCGCAACCCAGCAAGTATTCTGATTACCTGGGTAGCTTAGAAACACAAAGAGATTAGATAGATAAGTTTGTTATCATCAAAACAAAGAGAAATACATTGAGCTTTCATATTGACTATCAAAGCTCAACTAACAATTTCCCCCTTTTTGATGATGACAAACCTTTTACAGGTAAGCCATAAACTTTCCATAATGATCAAAATAAAGACAAAAGACTTATGATTTAATCATATATTCAGATTCGGAAATAGGTCGAAGTACCCTTACCAAGTACTTAACCAACAGTTTCTTATTCCCCTAAGACCAAGAAGGTCTTATACTTCCCCCTTAATCAATGAAGGATGTACATGTGTTCTTCCCCCTTTTGACATCATCGAAAAAATCAAAAGCTTAATCATACAGTAAGAAAACTAGTAGGTTGCGCTGTTCAAGCTTAGAAGTCAGTTCAAGACAAAATAGTGAACAAAAAACAACTTAAGCAACCAAAGCATCACATTAGCAAGCTCTCAGAGATATGAAAGAAAAGAGCATACTTCATTATCAATTAACAAACTACCACAAAGAAGGGTAGGAATCCTAGGGAGCTAGTTCATCATATAGCAAAACATAGTAGAGAATAAGAAAGACAAGCAAAAGCGCTTCAGAAGCGCAACCACCACACACGCACACTAACTGTCACGACGATCATCTGCATCTATCATAAGCTGGATTATGTGATCCATCCCAGTCTGCACAACCTTAGAAAATTTCTCAATAGACTCATATACCTCCGCCAAACGATGTTCAACCCGCTCATGATGCGCTTCCAAGGGAAGCATCAGTAGAGCCAACAACGGCTGGAGGGCGAGGGCTATGATCAGACATGGAGCTAGATGGATGCACTCCTTCGGGCTTGTAGAGCAGAATCGCAAAGATAGCATCACTGGTGAGGAAGGTCGAGCAAGCATATTCCTTGAGAGAATTATCATAAAGCGAGTCAGCCTTCAACATCTTGCAGATGATACAAGGAAAAGGAAGAGGACCTGAAGTAGCAGTGCGACAAAGGACCAAGTGGCTCATCATGATTTGAGCAGTGTTAACCACCTGATTCGAAAGCACGACTGCCATGATGCAACAATTAGCAATATTGACTTTCTCTCTGTCGTAGTCGCGAGGGGTGATATTGGTGATGATGAAGTGGTGTAGCAAACGGCGACTGGGCTTGAGCAAATCAAGAGTCAAACTATGCTTGAGCACTGGAGAACCAAACACAATTTCCTTAAGCTGTTTTGAACCAGCTGGCCAGTTCTTCTTATAGAGGCGCCCAAAACCACCAGACTGACCTGTAAGCCCTATGGCCTTTGCCAGATCCTTCACCAAAAACGTTTCTCTATAATTACCTCTCCAATTGAACCAAACCTGGGAGTACTCTGGATTGGCGGCGTGCGATTCCATGGTGGCGTAAAAATGATACACCATGGCGTCGTTGCAATGGACGGGCTCTGTTTCAAGCTTGTCCGAACCCTGCATACTTAACCAACCAGAAAACTTTTGCACGTGAGCTGAATCTTTGAGCTCGACCGGAAGATCTTGAGTGACGATCTCAGGGTAGAGGAAGGTGTGCTTCGCTATACCTGGAGGGATTGAAGGAAACTCACTGGCACTAACTGACTTTGCGCGCCTAGACCTCTTAGAAGTACCTGTCTCTGGGAGCACTTTTGGTGGAGGAGATTCATGCTCAAAACCATCAGAGGATTCTACCTTCTCAATAACATGGGCTTTGTGCTTGCGCCCATGACGACGGACTATGTCGCTTTGACGGTCCGCTCGTTGAGTGGATAGATGCAGAGGAGAAGCAGACCCAGCACGTTGGGTTGTGAAGTCGTCGTCATCAGACTCAGAAGGGAGAGAAGCAATCAATTGCTGCGGAGACATAAGTGTAGGAGCAGCTAACCTGGATGGGGTTGAAGTATCAATACCGAGCGCACTTTTTCCCTTACCAGGAGTGAAAAACGTCTTCTCCAGATCTCTTTTACCTCAGGAATATCTGAAGGAGTCTTCTCTTCTTCCTTCTCTAGATCGGCTAATACCTTAGCCACTGTACCCTGATCATATCCTGACTGCGCAAGATCCTGGGCCGTAAGATCCAAATCAATGGCCGGGAGCTTGGGTGAGGTAGGATCTTCTGGAGTGGGAATGGGTTCTGTGATAGGAGGTAATGGAGTTTTTGAGGAGGCGGTAATTTGAGGAGCTTGGGCTTGAGGATTGGTGGAGGTTGATGAAGCAGCAGAGGAAGAAGATTGAGCTTTAATGAGAAGCTCGACCTTTTCTTTGGTTTCTGGGTCTAGGGCAGCAAGGTTAAGGCTTAGGTTTTCCATGGTGATTTTGTGAGAGAGGGAACGAGGGAAGAGCAATATAATCGGAGTTTTGAGAGAGAGAGAGTTGGCAAGTGAGTAAGAGTTAGGGTAAATCTGAAAGTACTATTTACCTCGCATATATATAGGCGCTTGCAACCAATCTCCACTGATTAGATCAACGGTCCGGATGAAATCTGAAGGCAGCGCAATAGTCGGCGAAACGGTCCAATAGAAATCGAGGACATGACAAGCAGCTTAACCCAACGGTTATAACCACAAGTAGTCGTTACCTCTGAAAAGTAGAAAGTACTTTTGCCAACTAGCCTTTACCTCGGTGCTAAGCAAACTCAAACCCAAAGTCAAACTAGCCGTTACGCTGAAGCTCAAAGAAGAAACTTTCCACCAACAAAAGCTCAACCAAGGTCACAACAGCCCAATAAAATCTGATGAAGCTCAATACTGACTGGATGCTGCTTGATGTGTGTGTGTGTGATGTCCAATGTCAAACTTACCTACCACTATGCAAATAATATAATGAACAGGAAATGCACATTTCAATTGGGGACATTAGAGCATTCAATCACTCAAGTAAGATGTAAGCGTATGTGCATATAATGAGGGAATTGAGCTTTTTGTCACCAAATGAATACTTCTCTAATGTGAAGTTTAATTAAGGATGAGAGAAGCGTAACATTTAGTCAGGCTAGGGACACCTATGCAATGGATCATTTCTTAGACATGTAATATGGGTAGAAGACGATCACCATTGTCAAATTTTTGGCAAAGAAGAGCATGCAATTGACTAAGATCATATCAAATCAAGCTAAACTAGAAAGATAACTTTAGAGCTAATTCAGTTTGATGAGCAACTATAAAGATTGAATGAATCAAGCTTTTAAGCGCAAGCCACTAAAGTTCGTACATTGATATTAAGCTCGCTAGTTCTAGTCAATAGGGAGAATACTTACAAAGCCATTGCCTCAAAGCTAATGAAGACGCACAAGACCAAGTTGAACCCGAAGGTTTAAGAAAGTCTGTCGAATAAGCGCTTTTGTAAATATATCCGCTATTTGCCCTTCTGAAGATACATGACTAAGCTCGATGTTCTTGCGCTCCACATGATCTCGTAGAAAGTGATGTCGTACATAGATATGTTTAGTCCGTGTATGATGTACTGGAGTCTTGGACACACAGATTGCGTTGGTATTATCACAAAACATAGTAATTGTACCGAGCTGAATACCATAATCAACGAGCTGTTGCTTTATCCAGAGAACTTGAGCGCTACATGAAGTCGCTGCAATATATTCAACCTCTGTTGTTGAAAGCGCAATGCAATTCTGCTTCTTGGATCCCCAAGAGACAAGACACATTCCAAGAAACTGAGCCATTCCACTAGTGCTCTTGCAGTCTGCTAGATAACCTGCATAATCTGCATCTGTGTATCCGACAAGAGATAGACCGCCCCCTTTGGAAAACCAAAAGGCAAAGATCATTAGACCCCTTAAGATATCTAAAGATGCGCTTGACATGAGTTAGATGGGAAGCGCGAGGGTCTGACTGTGATTGAGCACATACACTAACGACAAATACTATATCAGGTCTAGAAGTGGTCAAATACATGAGAGAACCAACCATACCTATATACATTGTTTGGTCTACATTCTCAGCCATAAGATCTTTATCAAGCTTCGCTGTGGTTGAGAGTGGTGTAGGACATGGTTTGCTATCCTCCATATGATACTTCTTGAGTAGCTCCTTGATGTATTTTTGTTGATGAATTTCTATACCTTCGTCCAGTTGATTCACTTGAAGCCAGAGGAAGTACTTGAGCTCACCAATCATGCTCATGCTAAACTTGAGGCTCATGGTGTTCTTGAAATCCTCTACAAGCTGCAAGTTAGTTGAACCAAAAATAATATCATCAACATAAACCTGGACAATGAGGATATCGCCCTTGGCTTCCCTGATGAAGAGAGTCTTGTCCACTAAACCTCTCTTATAGCCGTTAGACAGTAGATACTTCGAAAGACAATCATACCAAGCACGAGGCGCTTTCTTAAGCCCATAAGGCGCTTTGTCTAAGAAGTATACATGATCTGGATAAGCTGGATCTTCAAAACCTGGTGGTTGTTTGACATACACTTCCTCATTCAAATTACCATTGAGGAAAGCAGTCTTGATGTCCATCTGATACAGCTTGAATCCCTTATGTGCAGCATAAGCAATCAACAAACGAATAGCCTCTAGCCGAGCAACTGGTGCATATGTTTCATCATAATCTATCCCTTATTGTTGATTATACCCTTGAGCAACAAGTCGAGCTTTGTTACGAACCACTGCTCCACTATCATCCAATTTGTTCATGAAGACCCAGCGCATACCAATGACGGTTCTATCACTTGGCCGGGGTACTAGATGCCATACTTGGTTGCGCTTAAACTCTTCTAGTTCCTCTTGCATGGCAATAATCTAGTCTGGATCCTGAAGTGCGACTTGTATAGTCTTTGGTTCCTGTAAGATACAAAAGCACTACAAGCTAGCAAGTTAAAAACATTAGAACAATTTTGGGTACCTTTCTCAAACTGAGAGATGATTGCCGAAACTGGGATGGGCATTCATTTGTTGATGATTCCGCACGGTGACCTCAGTATTCTCTGGTAGTGTCATCGTGGTAGTCTTGGATAAGTCTCTAATTCCACTAGAAAGGTTACTTGGTCCCGCTTGGGGACTGCTAGGTCGCGCTTGAACACTACTAGATCTCTCTTGAGAGGTAGAAGGTCCATCTAGAGTAACTGAGGGTGTTACCTGACCTGAGCCTGATGATGAAGGTGTAGCTTGATCGTCATTTGATGGTCCATTTCCTTGATCTGTATCCTGAGTGTCGTCCTCTGAAGTAGCTTCATCACTTGGATTGCTAACTTCTGAAGCCAAAGGCCGAGAAGCGCAACCTCCACAGTCGTCATCGTCACTATCTATGCCTGGGGAAGACGTAAAAGGATGAGCTTGAGGAATGTGAGGAGAAGCTTGAGGTAGATCAGGGCTAGCGAATGGATCATCATTCATCTCTGCTACGCTATCGAGTTGGCCTTCATCAAACTTCACATGTATGCTATCTTCTTCCCTCTGAGTCCTCAGATTGAGCACCCTGTACCCCTTGCTATTAGAAGTGTAACCTAGGAAGATAGCGTCGTCGTTCCTGACATCAAATTTTCCTAAGAGATCCTTCCCATTGTTATTGACGTAGCACTTGCACCAAACACTCGTAAGTGAGAGATATTCGGTGTACGTCCTTTGAGCAATTCATATGGGGTTTTCTCTAGGATTGGCCTTAATAAGGCTCGGTTAGTAATATAGCATGTCGTGCTCACAGCCTGTGCCCAATAGTAAGAAGCGACACCACTAGAGAGTAGCATTGTTCGTGCCATCTCTTGTAGAGTCCTATTCTTGCGCTCTACAACACCATTTTTTTCAGGGGTTCTAGGTGTAGAAAAATCATGAGCTATACCCCTTTCATCACAAAATGATATGAACTCTCCATTTTTGAATTCAGTTTCATTATCAGAACGAATTGCACAAATAGGGAGCCCCAAACTCTTTTCCAATAAAAGCGCATGAGTACAAAACTTTTCGAAGGTTTCACTCTTGTGTTTTAAGAAGAGAGTCCAGGTGTAGCGAGAATAGTCATCAACTATGACAAAAATGAAGCGATTACCTCCCTTACTTTCAGTATGTAGTGGTCCACACAAGTCCATGTGGAGGAGCTCAAGAGGAGCCTTTGTCTGCACTACCTTGATCGAAGGAAAGGAGCTTCTAGTCGCTTTGGCCTTGGAGCAATCTGAGCAAGATGTCATTGATTCCGCTTTGATCCGAGGAAGACCACGAACCAAGTCCTTGGACTGCAACTTGTGGAGTAAATGAAGAATAGCATGTCCCATTCTCTTGTGACAAAGACTGGTCGTCTCATCAAGTGTAGCGAGGCACAGATTGCGCTCAGGAGTGTAGGAGTGGTCAAAAAGGTAAGTATTGTCAACTCTCTTGCCCTTAAGAATCACTTCTTGCTCAGGGTTGGCCACTGCAAATTCGCTTGTGCTGAACCAGACCTTGTTTCCTCCTTGATAGCATAACTGAGCTACACTTAGTAGATTGAACCGAAGCTTCTCTACTGAATTCACATCTCTGATTTGGATAGACTTGTTGAGATGTGAACTGCCTCTAGCTCTGATACCAATTGTAGGATCTTTCTTTAGCAGTTATTGATCGATGTCTCTATAGTTCATGAAGCTATAGATGCACAACTATAGGTACCATATGCGCTTTCGTACTTAGAGTTGTGCTTGACCTAATTTGAACACTTAGCAATGAATTTACTAATTTTCACTTATGCGGAAACAGGTCAGACAACAATAAAGCGTGCTTTAATCATTTAAAGCGCACTACAACTTGCACAGAAGAGTTCTTAAATGGTGAGAACCCTAAGCCACTACTTGGCTCGGGATAAAACTCACCCTACTATATTGATAGAAAGAGATTACAACTCTAGCTTCAACAAGAGTACATGTCAACCTTCTGCACTCTTAAGAAGCTCACTCTCGTATTCTCTCTTCTTACAATACTACGTTCTAGCTCTAAGAACAAGGCAATTCAATCAGATTACAAATGAGCTCTCTCTAAGCTTCTCTCAACTCGTCTCAGCTCTTTCACTTTATTACACTTAGAATGATAGCTACAGTTCCCTATTTATACATCAAAGCTAAGATACAAACACACTTAACTTGTGATAACAAATTCGAACTAAGCTAGCTTGCCACCTCATCAATCCATGTGCTCAACCAAGTTGTTAGAAATGATCAACGGACAGAATTGATTTGGTTTGTTCTTCTATTATTGATCGTCACCACGTATGCAATCCGTGCCTTCACTCGCTAACCGTCTTCCTTCCACACTGGCAATCCTTAGAGTTGCTTCAAAGAAATCCCAAAACCCTTCTCGCACCCCACGTGCACACAGTTTTGAATCTCCCGCTCACCAACCTTTCCAAGCATTTGGGAAGCTCTATTCTGCAAGTGCGTGCACCCTTGCTTATGTGGACTCTCGTGATCAACAATATAACTCAGCTTTATTCAAGCGCGCCCTCTTGGCTTGAGAAGCTCGAATACTCTCGCTTCTGGACTTGAATGAAGTTATTACAACACCGCTTGCGAAACTTGATTTCTCCGCTTGGTGTTAAGCGTGATTCGAACAGTCGAAGCGCATCTCTTAGTGATGAAAGCGCAACCCAGCAAGTATTCTGATTACCTGGTTAGCTTAGAAACACAAAGAGATTAGATAGATAAGTTTGTTATCATCAAAACAAAGAGAAATACATTGAGCTTTCATATTGAATATCAAAGCTCAACTAACAGAGGTTAAAGATAGTTTAGATAGAAGATAGGTGATAATTAGAGACATATCAATTCAGAAATTATTCACTAATTGTTTATTAGTTAAACTCATTCTTAAGACTTGTGTAACACCTACACAACTAAGCTGCCTTTTTTACATCCATTCTATATTCATAAAAAAACATAGATAGGCCTGTTTATAAAACTATATCTTTGTTTGAGATTTTTTCCTTGAAAAAAAATTAAATATTTTTGTGATGATCAATATTAGGCTTAATACTTCATCTCACATGCAGACCTATTCTAGCTCAATAAAGTTCAATCCAAAAGATCTACCATATACAATGTACAAGGTATACAAAATCTCAAATCCCGAACAAAAGCCCGTGTGAAGCGCGGGCATCATCAGCCTAGTTAGATTTTAAAATTCAATGGATGTAAACGGTATTTATTGTTTCAAAAGAAAAATTAACTCATCAAGAAGGAGAATTTAATAGGTACACTAAGGCATTTACTAAAAGAGCACTTGCCTAACTATTTTTAAAAACTAGCCCTTGGTGTCCGTACTTTGCACGGATGGTAGGCGCTATTTAGTATAGAGAATATGGTGGGCTTTAACATTATTTAGAGAGGATTCAAGGACTGGTTGTGCACTTTCGGATGGTTCAGAGCTTGCATGAGTTTAGCCGTATCTAGTAGAAATTACAGCAAAGAGGAAGAAGAACCGTAGTTGAGAGATGGCGCGACCGCGCAGGAATAGGCGCGACCGCGCCGAGCGACAGAGTTTGATGCGTGACCGCGCAAAAATAGGAGCGACCGCGCCGAGAGACAGATTTTGATGCGTGACCGTGCCGGACAGCGCGCACCGTGCACCTGTGCGAGAGAGAGATATAGAATCAGAAGAGAGGCGCGACCACGCCACACTTTGCGCGATCGCGCCTGTGCTGAGCCGGACAGAGTTCTGGGCCTCACAAGTGCAATCTACCCGGGCTTAATTATTGCTTAGAGGATTACGGGCCGGGCTTGGTTATTGCTAATAATTAGTTTTTGGATTTTAGTTTGGTATAAGTAGGGTTTTGTAATAGCCTCCATTGCCATCTTAGAACATTTTCCACATTTTTCTACGTATCAAGAGGTTATGCATCACTAGTCTCTGTTCACTTTGTTCAATCGTTGAAATCTCCTGATTAGAGTGGTTGTAAGACTTCTACCTTTGTTCTATGTTCATGTTTTGAGTTGTTTCATCTCTCTTGCCTTTAATTGTTTATTGAATTGAATTTATTTGTCTAGATTGGCCTCCTAGGTAGATTAGGTTTATTCATACTGCTAGGTTTGACTTGTCCGAGTTGGAGAGTCCTATCATTAGGTAGCAAAGCAATTGCATGATCTAGTTGAAATTGTTATTGTAGAGAGAGTTGATTGCATGTTAAATATTAACCTTGAGTCAATGATACTGCATGCACCTATTTATTCCATGCATTGTTGCTTAGTTATTAAATCTTGTTAGTTTCAGCGTTGTAGCTTAGTAAAGGTTATTAGGTCTAGTTGGACTAAATAGATAATTCAGAACAGGGATTACGACAACCTTATGATTTGTTGAACTTAGGATTAATAGTTGTCAATGATCAATCTGTCAATCTGTTGTGTGGATGTTTATTGAGCAAAGTGAGTTTTCTCATATTATTCATTTGAATTCATTAGTTAGATTAGTTACATACAAAAACCCCTTTGGTTACCTTATAAGTTAGTCATATTAATTGCACAAGAACTGATTAACTGACTCCCTGTGGGATCGACCCTTTCTTGCCACTCTACTAGTTAGAGTAGCTGGTTATGTAATTTAAATTTGATTGAGCATAACGACACATGTTTTGTGACCCGTCAAATTTGGCACCGTTGTCGGGGAGTCTATACTTCTTTTCTTGTGTTCTAATTTGATTGCTTTGGTGCTGGCCTATACTGATCAACACCCGTACTACTAATCAATTTTCTGTTGAGTTAACTCAGAAGATGGAAGCAACTCCTGGACGGAAAATGGCAAACCAACAGAATAACGGTGGCAGTCAGACGTTGAGGGAACATGCAAATTTCAATCTGGTACAACAACATCATGCAATGATTCTACCATCCCTCCTAGGTGAGGCGACATTTGAGTTGAAGCCTGCCCTGATAAATCTGCTTCCCATTTTTCATGGTCTGTCCGAAGAGGATCCGATCATGCATCTCAAACAATTCCATGATGTTTGCATGACTACGAAACTGTTAGTTTCAGCTTGCTCAGACTAATCTCTCCTTTTATTTTGATGATGATAAACAATACATTTGATCTATCTTGTGTTTTCTAAGAATTACAGGAATAGCTTAAGAAGCCAAGAGAGTCTCTTTGACCAAGCGAACAAGCTAGAGACTAGGTTTGAGCCTTGTGAAGATAGAGAATATAGCAAAGGCAATCTCAACCAAAACTGAAGATACTAAATCAACTCTGAAGTGAATAAGAGTGAAGTGCGTTGAAGGCGAATAGCGCATGCAGAGTCACTGTGAGCTAGTGAATCCTTTGCTTCAACACAAGTGAAACAAGCGAGGTCCTAGGTGGGATCCATGCACCAACGTGTAGGGTATTCATGGGAATGTCAAGAAGCTAAGGATGGGGAAGAATGTGTTTCTTACCATGGATAGTGAGGGACGAGGATCGCCAGGCTGGACGAATAAAAGGCTTGCGAGTGGTGTGGGATGGATTGCCAGCGTGGACAAGTTTGTTACAAGTTTATTGCTCAAGAAAAGTGAAAGCGTGTGGAATTTGTGGTGCTCCTTGGTGGACCGATGCACGGATTGCCAGCGTGGAGCTTTGTTGCAATATGTAATAGAATTCCTTTCTTGGGGAATAAGTTTAGGAAGTTCTATATATAGGTGCGATAGGTATTTGTTAACGCACGAGCTTGAGAACCTCATAGAGTGAGAAACAGCCTAGTGAGCTTAGGAGAAGCTAGCCCAAGAGAGAAACACAACAGGATCTGAAACCCTGGGAGTTAGTATAGTTGAGTGGTTAGGGAAGATCACAACAGGACTGGAAAGCTGGAAGGTGAGAACGATTGAGTATTTAGGTGAAAAGCTAGTGATCTCAAAGGGAGCAAGTGAATCAACAATATCTTGAGAGTAGCAGGCTTTTATTTGGTCTGAACTCAATTGTATTGAGTGGAGAGAGCGAGTGTTTGTAATCTTCATTTTATATAATCAATATTGTGGTGAGTTTCATCCCGGGCTTGAGTTAAGCCAAGGGTTCTCACCTTACCAAATCTCTGTGCATATTGAACTGAACTTTAAATCAAACAATCTAAAGTTCTTATTGTGGCTAAGTCTCCAACCCTACATATAAACACACTATCTACTCAATTGTTATGTTTACAAAAGGGACTTAGACTCGCTTTCTGTGTTTTTCCATTTCCGCATCTTAAAATAATTAAGCTAGTATATTGAGCTACTCTTCTATAAAGAGCTAGTTGATCAAAGCTACTCTATTTAGTGTTCAACAACGATTCATTCTTATATATACTCGCTTATTGAATACGATCCTTGTACACTAGCTTACTAGCTTTTGTGCATGGGATTTAGAGTAAGTGTAATATTATCATATCTAGTTACACTCGCTTTATCATACTTGATCCTCACTTGTCTATAAACCCACAATTGGTATCAGAGCCAAGTTGCTCAATCTTGCACAAATTTGATTCCTACTCTCTAGTCTGAATCATGGGCAACGAAAAACATTATTTTAACCTAGGGATCTCTTTGGATAAGCCCCATATCTTAGCCGAGGGTGAACTAGAATGGTGGCTCATGATGAATAAGAAATATATCCAACAAACTGACTATCAATATTGGAGAATCATTAAAAAAGTGAAGAAACTCTCAAAGAAGAAACCGACACATACAAATGGGGACCAATTGAGTATGTTGCACTAGAGAAGAATGCCAAGGCAAAACAAACTCATCCTCAATGCTCTCTCACGCAAGGACATCGACAAAATCATATCTCTATCCACTACCAAGCTCATGTGGAATGCTATCATAGATATGCACAACGACAACGAGGATATGAAGAACAACCGTTGATTCGAGATCCAAAGGGACTTTCATTCGTTTAAGATGGGAGAAAGCAAGTCTGTCTCAGATTACCATTCCAGATTCCAGGTATTATGTGACAAGATGTCCTCCACGGGACTCAAGGTAGAACCCTGGAAACTCACTCTCGCTTTTATCCATGGTGTTAACTCTAAGTTTGACACACCTAAACGAATAATGCTAATGAATAAAGAAACAAAAGCATCTAGAGAAACCCAAGGAGTCGCTCTCAAACTCACTCACGTACTTCAAAAGGTCAAGGATAATGATGAGTCCGAAAATGAAGAAGACCAGGAAGTAGCGATGATGACTAAACTAGTCAAGAGGTTCTTCAAGAAGAAGTTTGGCATAACCACCAAGGACAAAGATCCAAAGGACACCAGCCATTCGGCCTCAAGAACATTACGCGCTACAAATGCTCTGGTAAAGGACATCTCTCTAGAGATTGTCCAAGTGAAAAGGTAGATCCAAATGAAGAAGAAGGTGGATCTGGAACACCTCCTATAAAGGCCTTTGTCACTCTATGGGGCGATTCTAATGATGAAGTCGATGTTGGTGAAGATCCTGAGAATTGCTTCACAGTTGCTAAACCTATTCTAGAGCCAACCCCTATACCTGAAGTTGAGGTAAGTGTTCTTGAACCAGATCCTATACTTGACATCTTCCCTACAACCCCTCTTTCTATATCTATGAGTGTACTCGATCAAGCGATTCAATCTGAGGACAAGCTTGATTTGAGTGATTCTATTTCCTCTAAGTCTGTTATGACTATATTTGAGGATACACTCATTCAAGTGAGTCTTGAGATAGACAAGCTTTCTTCGAGCAAGTCATCTAAGACTCTACATGTACATATGAAGCCCTTAAAACCAAATACGAACAAGTAGGAGCACATTGTGTGATACCTCTCATAGGTAAGCCTTATCCAGTGCCATGTCTTTGTGATGATGACTATTCAGAGCGAATTCCTAGAACTGTGAAGATGAAAGTTCTACCTTCCAGTTCTGGAATCGTTAGCTCTAACGTTTCTACGAAGTCAATACTTTGTTGGGAACACACTGCTTGATTTGATTTTGTAGGAAAGGGTGCAGAGTAGAAGGAAAATGGATTATCTAAAAACTACTCTCATCCTTATTAAGCGAAGGAGTTTTGTTATCTTCTTCAGTGCTAAATTGACAAAATCAAGCGTGTTCTAATCAACATCTCTTTCACTGTTATCATACAGGAGAAGTATATCATGTGGTACAGTATTAGCCTCTGGCATAACGAGTCTCAGTTGGTCATAAAGCTACATCTGTTCGCTCAAAGCGAGACTCAGATAGTTCAAGCAATTCGTTGAAGATTCAAGCGACTCTATTACTACACTCGCTGAACTATGACTAATACTTCCAGAAGAGACAAAGTTGCAATTCATCTCTCTAAAGGCGCATTACTTGGATATCATTATAAACCTTTAGCCTCTTCGGTTTTCCTTCTTACCATATTAGAAGAACAAGATATGTATTGTAAGTTCCCCTATACTTTGACTATGAATTATGCTTTCTAATTCTACTCAGGGAACATTAGTTGGATTGTGTTGCTTGATTTTCATGCTTATCTTCACACAAGCCAATCTAGCTAAGGTAGTATATTGTATGAATGTTATTGATTATAGTCTTGACAAATTTCATGCTCTTCTTATGTGCCACAAATAGAGAATGGTGATCGTCTTCTTTCCCTATTACATGCCTAAGAAAAGATCCATTCCTATGGTGTCCTAAGCATAACGTTGATGTAACGCTTCCTTACCCATGATTAACTCCACAAAGGAAGTATCCATTATCGTGTAAAAGCCAGTTACCCCTATCATGCACATACGCTATATATTCATTAAATACTGAGTGTGAGTGTGTTATGTCCCATGTTATGAAATGTGCATTTCCTGTTAATCTTTTACTTTCTTAAATGTCACATTGGGTGCATATATACACTTTCTTTACACTCCTAAGCATGATCAAGCGTTGGTTAAGAGTCGCTCTAAGGCAGTCTGAGTCGCTTTCGGGTTTGCTTAGCACATAGGGTTTGCTTAATGAGGAAGGCATTCATTACGGCTCCAAAGGTGAAGTCTAGACATGAAGCCTTGTGATCTAGTATAATTAGATTAGGAAAGGCTACTTGGCTCAGTGATCCAGTCTAAATGGATTCAGAAAAGCCACACTTAGACTTCACAATGCGTCATAGTAGTTGCCAATGCATTGTCTGAGGTTGTTCCAGCGAGTCTTTTGCGGTGACACTTGTCATTCAAAAATCCGATTCAGATCAATCAATTCTGCATTTAGCCGTTGTGCGCCTTAGTGAATCTAGCCATTTGTTTATAGTCGTTCTAGAGTATCCGTTGAAGTGTAGCCACTGCGAGATCTCCGGATTTGATACGAAACTTACAAGGGAAGGAAAGGGAGTCTATATAAGCACCGATAATCACTTCAAAAGAATTTTACCGTGTTTATTATATTCTCTCTCCCCTACTATTACTCTATTCTCCCTCGCTACACCAGCTCTCGTACAATTAGCCCCTCAAAAGGACAAAAGCAAACACAAATCCCTCAAAACCCCAAGCTCCCCATTTCTAAAAATGGCCGACAAGTCACCACTAGCCAGTCTTACCAAGGAACGGCTCCTTGAAGAGCTTTCCAAAGTGAGAAAAGAAGATGTAGAGGCAATTGTGCAGCGCCGTAACTTGGCTCATAAGGCGTCCACTGAGTCCCCAGTGACTCCGACGAAGGTTGCTACTCCTTCTCCCTCACCGCCTCTCCCGCCGTCTCCAGAAAAGGAAGTTCCTCATAACACAACGACTCTAGAGATTGGTGAAAGTCAAGCCGCTGTCACTGGTAAAGAAATCATCCTTCTCACAGAACCGACAAATATTATTGCTCAGGTGATCAATGATAGCGAGAAGGTTGAGCCTGAAATCTTCACAACTCCAGCTAAACCAGGTGATCAGTTTACTATCTCTTCTTCTTCTAAAGCCGCTCTCTCTCTCTCACTTCTTCTTTAAATATGAAGATGGTGATGTATTCGCTCCAGAGCAGCACAAACTGTTCAAAGATGCGAAAAGCGCATCTAAAGTTGATGTAAAGCAATATCTTGAAGAGATAGAAGAAGAAGAAGACGTGCTCTCAGAAGAAGAAGAAGCTGAGTCTACTCCTCCAAAGAAAGACAGAAAAGAGGTAAAGTAGAAAGCCAAGAATAAGGATAAGAAAAAAACTAAAGCGGATCTCCTAGATTTTCCTCCACTTCCTCTCGGTATTACAAAGTGCGACATTCTTTGCCCTTTGATTGTGCCACCAGAAATTCTTAAGGTAATTGAGGATGTCTCTGGGTCAGACAAGTTTTGCTACCTATTGAGGATGCAGAACTGGGACAAGCTTGAGACGGAAGTGAGCAAAGCACATCTTGATCTGGTAAGGCAATTCTACGCACGCTTTACCAACTCCTCCTCCACTTCTGGTGAGCCCTCCACTATCACCTTTATGTGGGTCAATAACGCCGAGGAAAGCTTCAAGGTCAAGGAGTTGGCAAAAGCAATTGGGCAAGATCCAGGACCTGACGGTTTGCTTGTTGGTTTTGGGCGCTTGTACAAGAAGAACTACCCAAGCGGCTCAACGGCGATAAAAGAGGCAGTCTTTGGACCTAATGTGCTAGCGACACTGAAGACCGAGTATATGTCAGCGTCTAAGCGCCCCCTTCACTACTTCATCGTGAAGAACATAACGCCTCGCAACACCAACAGGGATCAAGTCACCATCTCTACTACTACATCATGGCTCAGTGTCTTCAAGGTGAGTTGATCAACATTGCTCAAATTATGTTCTCTCACATGGTTGCATCTAGAGGACATCATGGCAGTCCACTCCCTTTCCCGCACATCATTGCGAAGATGTTGAAGAATGAGGGACTTTACAAGCCAGTCTTTGAGACCAGCTTCAATGATATTCTTACAATGGAAAAGGTTACTGAGCTTGTCACAAAGTCATCCAAGTCCCTGCAGCCAGCTCATCCAGAACCAAGTCTCGTGAACCTGCTTTACTCGCTGCTAGCGAGTCTTCATCCGGAATTGTCTCAGCTACTCAGTCTCTGCATGCCACTATTGAGAAGCGTCTCGTCGAGATTCATACACAACTCTAGTCACTCACAAAACGTCAAGACGAGCAGTGCGACATCATTCAGAATCTAGTCGCTTTTACTCACAAGCGTGATGCTTAGGGTGTTATTGCTTGTGTTTTATTTTGCTTCTCACTGTGTGCTTTTTGCTTGTTTTAAGCTTAACTAGTTTTCCTAGGACCCCCAGCTCTCAAAGGTGTAAGGGTTGTTTTTGGATGATAACATTTTGCTTTATTGTTTCTATAATCATGCGTTGTTCTACTTGGTTACACCTTGCTTTATTGTGCTACATGTCTTGCTTTGCTTGTTTAATGAGTTAAGCATGTCTCCTTTCCGCTATTAGTTCCATTTGCATGAATTATATTGCATATTTGATGATGTCAAAAGGGGGAAGTAAAACAGGTAAATCTATTCAACTAATTGAAAAGAAGTTAGACCGTCTTGGTCTAAGGGGGAATAAAAGTACACTTGCTAAGTGGCTTTAGAAAGATTTTGAGCAGATTTGGTCAATCTGTCTAGTATCAGTTTAATATTCATTTTATATCTTATAGATTAACTGAGTACATTTTGAAATAGATGTGCTTACACATTTTAAGTGTTTGTCATCATAAAAAAGGGTGAAATTGTTAGTTTGAGCTTGCTCAGACTAATCTCTCTTTTTGTTTTGATGATGATAAACACTACATTTGATCTATCTTGTGTTTTCTAAGCATTACATGAATAGCTTAAGAAGTCAAGAGAGTTGATTTGACCAAGCAAACAAGCTAGAGACTAGCTCTGAGCCTTGCGAAGATAGAGAATATAAGCAGTTTAAACCAAAACTGAATAAACTAATTCAACTCTGAAGTGAAGAAGAGTGAAGTGCATTGAAGGCGAAGGACTAGCATAGTGCATGGAGAGTCGCTGCGAGCTAGTGAATCATTTGCTTCAACACAAGTGAAACAAGCGAGGTCATAGATGGAATTCATGCACCATCGTGTAGGGTATTCGGGCGCAGCTAATGGGAATGTCGAGAAGCTAAGGATGAGGAAGAATGTGTTTCTTACCATGGATAACGAGGGACGAGGATAGCCAGACTGGACGAAGAAAAGTCTTGCGAGTGGTGTGGGATGGATTAATAGCGTGGACAAGTTTGCTACAAGTTTGTTTCTCAAGAAAAGTGGAAGCGTCTGGAATTTGTGGTGCTCCTTGGTGGACCAATGCACGGATTGCCAGCGTGGAACTTTGTTGCAATATGTAATAGAATTCCTTTATTGGGGAATAAGTTTAGGAAGTTCTATATATAGGTGTGATAGGTATTTGTTAACACACGAGCTTGAGAGCCTCATAGAGTGAGAAATAACCTAGTGAGCTTAGGAGAAGCTATCCCAAGAGAGAAACACAACAGGATCTGAAACCCTGGGATTTAGTATAGTTGAGTGGTTAGGGAAGGGCACAACAGGACTAGAAAGCTAGGAGGTGAGTACGATTGAGTGTTTAGGATGAAAAGCTAGTGATCTCAGAGGGAGCAGGTGATTCAACAATATCTTGAGAGCATCAGACTTGTATTTGGGTTGAACATGATTGTATTGAGTGGAGAGAGCGAGTGTTTGTAATCTTCATTTGATATAGAGTTTCATCTCGGGCATAAGTTAAGCCAAGGGTTCTCACCTTACCAAATCTCTATGCGTATTGAGCTGAACTTTAAATCTAAAAATCTAAAGTTCTTATTGTGGCTAAGTCTCTAACCTCTACATATAAACACACTAGCTGCTCGCTTGTTGTGTTTATAAAAGGGACTTAGACTCGCTTTCTGTGTTTTTCCATTTCCGCATCTTAAAAACACTTAAGCTAGTCTATCGAGCTACTCTTCTATAAAGAGCTAGTCGATCAAAGCTACTCTATTAAGTGTTCAACAACGATTCATTCTTATATATACTCGCTTGTTGAATACGATCCTTGTACACTAGCTTACTAGCTTTGTGCATTGGATTTAGAGTAAGTGCAACATTATCATATCTAGTTACACTCGTTTTGTCATACTCGATCCTCACTCGTCTATAAACCCACAAAACCATCAAATGTTACTGAAGAGCAGATAAAGATGAGAGCATCTGGATTTACACTGAAAGAAAATGCACGGTCTTGGTATTACCATCTGCTTGATAGCCTGCGTGATGGCGCCCCGAGATGTGCGACCGTGCCAAGGAGTCTGAGCGCCTGCGCGACCGTGCCCCTATGGTGCGCGACTGCGACACTACTACCCCCAAAAAAGTGAACGCAGATAAAGGCGATCCGGGTGCATCTCTTGATACCAAAGAGGAAATAGACGATCCACGAGGTGATTTCAAGTTACGACAAAGCAATTACGTGCGCCCAAACTTCCCAGCACTTGGATCTCAGAAGCCTCTAGCACCTTTCCCTAAAGCGCTAAGAGACACGAGGAGGCCAGAGAACAACAAGGAACTCTTCGAGACCTTTAGCAAATGAGAGGTAAATATCCCCTGCTTAAACTGATAAGGAGCATCCCTCGATATGCCAAGTTCTTGAAGGAGTTATGCATGGTGAAGAGGAACTAGAAGCTAAAAGGGCATCAGAAGATCATGGTAAGTGAGAAAGTATCTGTTATAGTCCAAAGGTGTATGCCCAATAAGTGCATCGATCCCGGTATGGTAAGTATTCCTTGTTGTATAGGTGAGGATTGTTTTGAAAAGGCTATGCTTGATCCAGGTGCGTCTATCAATATGATACCATACTTCATGTATAAGCTTCTAGGACTAGGACCTTTGCATAAAAATGGAATAGTAATTCAACTAGCTGATAGATCTATTGTTCACCCCAAAGAAATAGTTGAAGACGTTCTAGTAATGGTTGATAAGCTATTTTTCCCTGCTGATTTTTTCGTGTTAGATATGGAACATGATGGACAAGTTGCACCCATACCCTTCAGGAGAACAACTACTACTAGAATGGATTTAGCAAGTGGGACTCTGACATTAGAATTTGATAGGGAGGTTGTTAAATTTTAATATTTTTGATCCCATGAAACATCCTATTGAGGATGATGCTGCTATTTGTTCTATTGATATGCTTGACTCCATTGTTCAAGATTCTTTCAACCTATCTAGTGTAGACATATTAAAATCTATCATGAAAAATAGCATTGATAGCTCAATTCACAAGAACTTAAATCTCGCACCTGATATGCATATGATGCTAGAAAACTTAAGTGCAACTGGGGGGGGGGGTATTTGGCCGGTGGGACCCTGTCACTAACAATGGAGAGTGTTAGTTTGAGCTTGCTCAGACTAATCGCTCCTTTTGTTTTGATGATGATAAACCACTACATTTGATCTATCTTGTGTATTCTAAGCGTTACATGAATAGCTTAATAAGCCAAGAGAGTCGCTTTGACCAAGCGAACAAGCTAGAGACTAGCTTTGAGCCTTGTGAGTATCAGGAGTATCGCAAAGGCATTCTCAACCAACTCTAAAGTGAAGAATCATATTCTGAAGTCAAGATGTGAAGAGAGTTGAAGGCAAAGGACCAGCGCAGAGACGAGGAGAGTCGCTGCCAGCTAGTGTATCCAGTGCTTCAATGCCAGAGAAAATGAAGTGAAGAGAATTTGTCCAGATGGCTTATGCTACACCAGCGTGTAAAGGATTCAGGCCAGCAATGGGAAAGGCATGAAGCTCAGGATAAGCGAATGTGTTTCTACCTATGGAGAGTGAGGAGCGTGGATCACCAGCGTGGACGAATTGAAGCGTAGTGGTGCGGAGCAGATTGCCAGCGTGGCAGAGTTAGTTACAAGTTTGTTGCTCAAGAAAACAGAGAATCTGTGGAGGAGCTACCTGGTAGAGAGTCACACGGATTGCCAAGGTGGCAATCTCATTTATTACAATATTATATAGAGTTTTCTAACTTGCGGAATAAGTTTAAGATTTCTATAAATAGTTGTAATAGTTGCTTACATATGCACGAGCTTAGGGAATCTCAAGAGGGAGAAAGAGTCTAGTTAGCACAAGCACAACAAGACCAGGAAAGCTTGGGAGTTAGTACGTTGAGTGACTTGGAGGGATGCAACAAGACTGAAAGCTGGGAAGTTAGTAAGGTTGAGTGTTTGGGGCAAGCTGGTGATCTCTAAGGGAGCAAGTGTCGTCTGTACAACTTGAGAGCAATAATCCTTGTAGTGAGCTGAACGCGATTGTAGTGAGTGGAGTGTTATAAGGCCTTGTAATCCTATGTTCATTATAATCAATATATTGTTGAGTTTCATCCCGGGCAACAAAATTCAGAAAGAGTTGTAAAATCTCATGAATTAGTAAATAGGTGAGTGATGTCATAAAACAAAACAGATGAACTTACTATGGGAAATTCATGGACCTGAAAAAATATCTTAAACATCCCAAAAAAAATCACGAGCTAAAACAGTCGTGAATCAAAAAGAAAACTCATGAGATTGAAGATACGTGAATCTCCAATGGAATTTTCTGAAAGAAATTCATGAACCGCAAATATAAATTTCTGAACCTTTAAAAGAAATTCATTTTTTACCAATATAAATTTATGAACCTTTAATAGAAATTTATGTACCGCCAATATAAATTTATGAACCTTTAATAGAAATTTATATACGGTCAATATAAATAAAACAAAAAAAATTCTATAGACTTTAAAAAACATAAAATTATTTAAGAAGCGATGGACTTAAATTAAATTTTTTTTGAACCCTCAATATTAATTCATGAACTTATAATATAAATTCATGAACATTCAAAAAAGGATCTTACGTTGCCATAAACAAAAAAAACGATGAACTAAAAGGAACCTTCAATATAAATTTATGAACCTCAATTCAGAGCAAATAAATTTATGAACCTCAATTTAGAGCAAATGTACAAGCCTAGGAAGGTCTCAACACCCAAAATTATGTCATTAGCACAAAGAGATGGATAGATAATTCATGTCATATGGATAGAGTTAGAGCTAAAAGTTACGAATAATGGGGTACATTAGACATCATCAAGAACTGCATTTGGAGACATCAGTTGCTTCCCTTCAGGTGGATGGAGAATTCATTCTAAATTCATATACAATTGTTATCCTAATGACTGCATAATTGGATGAATATTCTTAAAAATCAGCAGCTATCTTTTCTCTATATCACTCTCAATATGTATGAATTTGGGGTACATGCCTGCAAGTTCTACCTAGAGCTGCTTCCCTTGAGCTGGTGAACATTAGCATCCAAAATCCACATTCTGTTCATTTCTACACGTAGAAGAAAAATCAGCAAAATGAGGAAGAAATTTGTTTTTCATTATTAAGAGAAGAAATAGACAGAAACACTAGTGGTAAATTACATAGTTAGGGAAAGATCATTGAGAATTCTTTCAGAATCATCAAAGAAAACAGACACAACTTCGACCACAAAATCTGTGAAGGTCTCAACACCCAAGTTACTGATAATGGGTTACACTAGATACCATCAAGAACTGCATTTAGAGACCTCAGTTTTTTCAGCATGTGTGGACGTAGATTAGTAGTCATGCTGTCAACAACTTGGCTGACTATAACTGATTTATTTCACTACAGGAGGGAAAAGAATGACGATAGTCCATATCTTCAACGTACAGTCCGGTATCTTTATTATATTCTCCTTCTACAGGGAAGGAATCTTCATAACAACATCTTTGAAGTCAATTCTAGAGACTGGTAAACATAACTTGAGAACCAATTTCTGATGTCAGGATTCTCTGCACAGGTTTAGTCTCTGCAGTTTGAGCAAAATCATCAATAGAATTCGACGGACCAACCAAATTCAGCATAATTATCCTCTTTTCATAAACTCAATTTCATGAATCCGAGTTATGTCAGTTCATTACTCTTATAATCCATTTGATTCACCAAAATTGACCATTTCACATGACAAATTCAAACCCTAATCCCCAAACCCACTAATTTGTAATATGTAAACTTTTAGCATGCTTGTTCTCGGATCATTGCCAACATGCATAAATCTGATTACATGATATCATGCAAGAAAAATACAGGAGACCATAGAAATTGTAAGAAGTGAGTTGGAGGCAAAGATCTGAGGGAGAAGAGAAGCAGGAGGAAGGATAAGTGGAGAAATATCTTAGTGATAGGAGCATGTTATATGGTGATAACTAACGACTATTAGTATAGGATTAGCGGTGTTTAGGTGCTTGTCGAGTGTTATTCCCGAAATCCGGTTCGGAGTTGATATTATGGATTTGCGGGAAGCTCGAAAGCGTTTCTTGTGGTGCGACATGGAGATCCCGTTTGTACCCTTCATTGGTGCTTGCGTGATGGAGCTAGATGGAGAATGTACCGCACCTTCACCAGGAGAGGGTCGAGAGGCGAAGTCGAGCGGCCTCGAGGCTAGTTGAAGACAAAGGCGAAATATCGCAGAACTGGAAATCGCTCCCGCGATCAAAAAATCTCTCCCGCAATTTTCCCCTTTTCCAGCAATTCAAGCACTCGAGATTTGGAAGAGTTCCACATCATCAAGCAAAAATCGTGGTCACAACTGGTCTATCGCGGTCGAGATTTTGCCACGGAGTTATCCGAATTCAGCCTTTCTTGGATGCTTTGAAGATGTCATTTGACTTGAAGTTTTGCGACTTCTTTTTGTTTAATTTTTCCATTGAATTTCAGACTTGAATTTTCGGGTTTTACTTTGGTTTTTCTAGGGAGAAATATAAAAAACTCTTCTTCTTCTCCCTATAGTTTATTGGATCTTGCTTTGTAGTAGAGAA
>NW_027368221.1:0-51454 GCF_046119375.1 Phyllobates terribilis
TAAAATGTGTGTGTTTCTTACAGTCTAGAGGCTGCTTATTCTGATGGAGGAAAACACTGACAGCATCCTTCATGATCACTGAAAGAACTGTTCTCCTTTCTCCTGCCCCACACTGATCTATCTGATCGGTGCAGTGCAGGGGAGAAAGTCACCAGGACTTGCACGGATGTTGCGCATCCTGTGTAGCTGAAAAAACTTCTGCAAGACTAGCCCTTGGACCTCTTTATGAAAAGAAGAACGACACTCCTGATATGTGAGGTGGCATGGATAGGGTCCCAATCAAACAAAGTTGTTGATTAGCCATTGAACCTTTCAGGTCATGTGATCAGTCACATTCCTGGAAGGAATTTCAAGATGTGGTAATGTATACGATGGATGAGTGTACATATATATATATATATATATATAAGTGTTTGTGTGTGTGGAGCTGCATGAGTATATAAGAGAGCTGTTGGTGTATGTAAGAAAGCTGTGTACAAGTATGTAGCAAAACAGTGCGTGTATGTAACAGAGGTGTGAGTGCATACTTCAAAGCTGTAGAAAAGCTATATGTGTTAGAACTGTGTTTGTGTATGGAGGAGAGTTGTGTGTGTATTTCGGAAAATTGCGTGTGTGATAGTAGTAGAGTTGTGTGTATGCAGGAGAGATGTGTGTATGTAGGAAAGAGGGTGGAAACTTATCAATGCTATAGGACCTATGCAAGAACCTAACATGATCAAATTTGACTCATGACAATACAGCTTTAAAAAATGCATTGGCAGCAATTGTACCGATCATCTACTTTCAATGAATTATCAGCAAATTGGTGAAAGTACACCTATTAAAAAAAAAATAACAGCCTCCTCCATATCCCCTCTAGCTGTCCTGTCCATCACCAAGATAGGTGCGTTTTCTGCCATTTTAGGTAGAAGTAATGTTCAACCAATTTGCTTCTAATTTAGACAAAGTAGTAGGAAAGTTTATCAAACAAACTCTACATATGAGCTCTATCTATTTTACAATACGTGTAATATGTATTCACAAAATGTCCATTTTCTATATGTGTGAACTTCACATCTTTTTTTTTTTTTAGTAAGTTTTAGTGCATGATGAGGTGGTGTTTACCTATAGGATCCACCATCTCTTGGACTGGGCACCATTGATGGTATTTATTGGGCCCCACGTTCTTAAGTAAATCTCAATATTGCTTCAAAAAGGTAGCTATGCATATACAGTTTACAGACAGAATGTTAACATATTAAGCAAGAGTGTGACAACTTATCAGTGCTAAATGTGCCATAAAAAAACCCAGCATGTAAAATTCTTAGCTTTGACAAGTGACAACATATCTGGCAAAATGCATTGTAAACCAAATGTAATTTTTAGCTGCAGTAAATTTTAGACAATCAAAATGATGTTAAAATGTGTGTGTTTCTTACAGTCTAGAGGCTGCTTATTCTGATGGAGGAAAACACTGACAGCATCCTTCATGATCACTGAAAGAATTGTTCTCCTTTCTCCTGCCCCACACTGATCTATCTGATCGGTGCAGTGCAGGGGAGAAAGTCACCAGGACTTGCACGGATGTTGCGCATCCTGTGTAGCTGAAAAAACTTCTGCAAGACTAGCCCTTGGACCTCTTTATGAAAAGAAGAACGACACTCCTGATATGTGAGGTGGCATGGATAGGGTCCCAATCAAACAAAGTTGTTGATTAGCCATTGAACCTTTCAGGTCATGTGATCAGTCACATTCCTGGAAGGAATTTCAAGATGTGGTAATGTATACGATGGATGAGTGTACATATATATATATATATATATATATATATATATATAAGTGTTTGTGTGTGTGGAGCTGCATGAGTATATAAGAGAGCTGTTGGTGTATGTAAGAAAGCTGTGTACAAGTATGTAGCAAAACAGTGCGTGTATGTAACAGAGGTGTGAGTGCATACTTCAAAGCTGTAGAAAAGCTATATGTGTTAGAACTGTGTTTGTGTATGGAGGAGAGTTGTGTGTGTATTTCGGAAAATTGCGTGTGTGATAGTAGTAGAGTTGTGTGTATGCAGGAGAGATGTGTGTATGTAGGAAAGAGGGTGGAAACTTATCAATGCTATAGGACCTATGCAAGAACCTAACATGATCAAATTTGACTCATGACAATACAGCTTTAAAAAATGCATTGGCAGCAATTGTACCGATCATCTACTTTCAATTAATTATCAGTAAATTGGTGAAAGTACACCTATTAAAAAAAAAATAACAGCCTCCTCCATATCCCCTCTAGCTGTCCTGTCCATCACCAAGATAGGTGCGTTTTCTGCCATTTTAGGTAGAAGTAATGTTCAACCAATTTGCTTCTAATTTAGACAAAGTAGTAGGAAAGTTTATCAAACAAACTCTACATATGAGCTCTATTTATTTTACAATACGTGTAATATGTATTCACAAAATGTCCATTTTCTATATGTGTGAACTTCACATCTTTTTTTTTTTTAGTAAGTTTTAGTGCATGATGAGGTGGTGTTTACCTATAGGATCCACCATCTCTTGGACTGGGCACCATTGATGGTATTTATTGGGCCCCACGTTCTTAAGTAAATCTCAATATTGCTTCAAAAAGGTAGCTATGCATATACAGTTTACAGACAGAATGTTAACATATTAAGCAAGAGTGTGACAACTTATCAGTGCTAAATGTGCCATAAAAAAACCCAGCATGTAAAATTCTTAGCTTTGACAAGTGACAACATATCTGGCAAAATGCATTGTAAACCAAATGTAATTTTTAGCTGCAGTAAATTTTAGACAATCAAAATGATGTTAAAATGTGTGTGTTTCTTACAGTCTAGAGGCTGCTTATTCTGATGGAGGAAAACACTGACAGCATCCTTCATGATCACTGAAAGAACTGTTCTCCTTTCTCCTGCCCCACACTGATCTATCTGATCGGTGCAGTGCAGGGGAGAAAGTCACCAGGACTTGCACGGATGTTGCGCATCCTGTGTAGCTGAAAAAACTTCTGCAAGACTAGCCCTTGGACCTCTTTATGAAAAGAAGAACGACACTCCTGATATGTGAGGTGGCATGGATAGGGTCCCAATCAAACAAAGTTGTTGATTAGCCATTGAACCTTTCAGGTCATGTGATCAGTCACATTCCTGGAAGGAATTTCAAGATGTGGTAATGTATACGATGGATGAGTGTACATATATATATATATATATATATATATAAGTGTTTGTGTGTGTGGAGCTGCATGAGTATATAAGAGAGCTGTTGGTGTATGTAAGAAAGCTGTGTACAAGTATGTAGCAAAACAGTGCGTGTATGTAACAGAGGTGTGAGTGCATACTTCAAAGCTGTAGAAAAGCTATATGTGTTAGAACTGTGTTTGTGTATGGAGGAGAGTTGTGTGTGTATTTCGGAAAATTGCGTGTGTGATAGTAGTAGAGTTGTGTGTATGCAGGAGAGATGTGTGTATGTAGGAAAGAGGGTGGAAACTTATCAATGCTATAGGACCTATGCAAGAACCTAACATGATCAAATTTGACTCATGACAATACAGCTTTAAAAAATGCATTGGCAGCAATTGTACCGATCATCTACTTTCAATTAATTATCAGTAAATTGGTGAAAGTACACCTATTAAAAAAAAAATAACAGCCTCCTCCATATCCCCTCTAGCTGTCCTGTCCATCACCAAGATAGGTGCGTTTTCTGCCATTTTAGGTAGAAGTAATGTTCAACCAATTTGCTTCTAATTTAGACAAAGTAGTAGGAAAGTTTATCAAACAAACTCTACATATGAGCTCTATTTATTTTACAATACGTGTAATATGTATTCACAAAATGTCCATTTTCTATATGTGTGAACTTCACATCTTTTTTTTTTTTAGTAAGTTTTAGTGCATGATGAGGTGGTGTTTACCTATAGGATCCACCATCTCTTGGACTGGGCACCATTGATGGTATTTATTGGGCCCCACGTTCTTAAGTAAATCTCAATATTGCTTCAAAAAGGTAGCTATGCATATACAGTTTACAGACAGAATGTTAACATATTAAGCAAGAGTGTGACAACTTATCAGTGCTAAATGTGCCATAAAAAAACCCAGCATGTAAAATTCTTAGCTTTGACAAGTGACAACATATCTGGCAAAATGCATTGTAAACCAAATGTAATTTTTAGCTGCAGTAAATTTTAGACAATCAAAATGATGTTAAAATGTGTGTGTTTCTTACAGTCTAGAGGCTGCTTATTCTGATGGAGGAAAACACTGACAGCATCCTTCATGATCACTGAAAGAACTGTTCTCCTTTCTCCTGCCCCACACTGATCTATCTGATCGGTGCAGTGCAGGGGAGAAAGTCACCAGGACTTGCACGGATGTTGCGCATCCTGTGTAGCTGAAAAAACTTCTGCAAGACTAGCCCTTGGACCTCTTTATGAAAAGAAGAACGACACTCCTGATATGTGAGGTGGCATGGATAGGGTCCCAATCAAACAAAGTTGTTGATTAGCCATTGAACCTTTCAGGTCATGTGATCAGTCACATTCCTGGAAGGAATTTCAAGATGTGGTAATGTATACGATGGATGAGTGTACATATATATATATATATATATATATATATATATATATATATAAGTGTTTGTGTGTGTGGAGCTGCATGAGTATATAAGAGAGCTGTTGGTGTATGTAAGAAAGCTGTGTACAAGTATGTAGCAAAACAGTGCGTGTATGTAACAGAGGTGTGAGTGCATACTTCAAAGCTGTAGAAAAGCTATATGTGTTAGAACTGTGTTTGTGTATGGAGGAGAGTTGTGTGTGTATTTCGGAAAATTGCGTGTGTGATAGTAGTAGAGTTGTGTGTATGCAGGAGAGATGTGTGTATGTAGGAAAGAGGGTGGAAACTTATCAATGCTATAGGACCTATGCAAGAACCTAACATGATCAAATTTGACTCATGACAATACAGCTTTAAAAAATGCATTGGCAGCAATTGTACCGATCATCTACTTTCAATGAATTATCAGCAAATTGGTGAAAGTACACCTATTAAAAAAAAAATAACAGCCTCCTCCATATCCCCTCTAGCTGTCCTGTCCATCACCAAGATAGGTGCGTTTTCTGCCATTTTAGGTAGAAGTAATGTTCAACCAATTTGCTTCTAATTTAGACAAAGTAGTAGGAAAGTTTATCAAACAAACTCTACATATGAGCTCTATCTATTTTACAATACGTGTAATATGTATTCACAAAATGTCCATTTTCTATATGTGTGAACTTCACATCTTTTTTTTTTTTTAGTAAGTTTTAGTGCATGATGAGGTGGTGTTTACCTATAGGATCCACCATCTCTTGGACTGGGCACCATTGATGGTATTTATTGGGCCCCACGTTCTTAAGTAAATCTCAATATTGCTTCAAAAAGGTAGCTATGCATATACAGTTTACAGACAGAATGTTAACATATTAAGCAAGAGTGTGACAACTTATCAGTGCTAAATGTGCCATAAAAAAACCCAGCATGTAAAATTCTTAGCTTTGACAAGTGACAACATATCTGGCAAAATGCATTGTAAACCAAATGTAATTTTTAGCTGCAGTAAATTTTAGACAATCAAAATGATGTTAAAATGTGTGTGTTTCTTACAGTCTAGAGGCTGCTTATTCTGATGGAGGAAAACACTGACAGCATCCTTCATGATCACTGAAAGAACTGTTCTCCTTTCTCCTGCCCCACACTGATCTATCTGATCGGTGCAGTGCAGGGGAGAAAGTCACCAGGACTTGCACGGATGTTGCGCATCCTGTGTAGCTGAAAAAACTTCTGCAAGACTAGCCCTTGGACCTCTTTATGAAAAGAAGAACGACACTCCTGATATGTGAGGTGGCATGGATAGGGTCCCAATCAAACAAAGTTGTTGATTAGCCATTGAACCTTTCAGGTCATGTGATCAGTCACATTCCTGGAAGGAATTTCAAGATGTGGTAATGTATACGATGGATGAGTGTACATATATATATATATATATATATATATATATATATATAAGTGTTTGTGTGTGTGGAGCTGCATGAGTATATAAGAGAGCTGTTGGTGTATGTAAGAAAGCTGTGTACAAGTATGTAGCAAAACAGTGCGTGTATGTAACAGAGGTGTGAGTGCATACTTCAAAGCTGTAGAAAAGCTATATGTGTTAGAACTGTGTTTGTGTATGGAGGAGAGTTGTGTGTGTATTTCGGAAAATTGCGTGTGTGATAGTAGTAGAGTTGTGTGTATGCAGGAGAGATGTGTGTATGTAGGAAAGAGGGTGGAAACTTATCAATGCTATAGGACCTATGCAAGAACCTAACATGATCAAATTTGACTCATGACAATACAGCTTTAAAAAATGCATTGGCAGCAATTGTACCGATCATCTACTTTCAATGAATTATCAGCAAATTGGTGAAAGTACACCTATTAAAAAAAAAATAACAGCCTCCTCCATATCCCCTCTAGCTGTCCTGTCCATCACCAAGATAGGTGCGTTTTCTGCCATTTTAGGTAGAAGTAATGTTCAACCAATTTGCTTCTAATTTAGACAAAGTAGTAGGAAAGTTTATCAAACAAACTCTACATATGAGCTCTATCTATTTTACAATACGTGTAATATGTATTCACAAAATGTCCATTTTCTATATGTGTGAACTTCACATCTTTTTTTTTTTTTAGTAAGTTTTAGTGCATGATGAGGTGGTGTTTACCTATAGGATCCACCATCTCTTGGACTGGGCACCATTGATGGTATTTATTGGGCCCCACGTTCTTAAGTAAATCTCAATATTGCTTCAAAAAGGTAGCTATGCATATACAGTTTACAGACAGAATGTTAACATATTAAGCAAGAGTGTGACAACTTATCAGTGCTAAATGTGCCATAAAAAAACCCAGCATGTAAAATTCTTAGCTTTGACAAGTGACAACATATCTGGCAAAATGCATTGTAAACCAAATGTAATTTTTAGCTGCAGTAAATTTTAGACAATCAAAATGATGTTAAAATGTGTGTGTTTCTTACAGTCTAGAGGCTGCTTATTCTGATGGAGGAAAACACTGACAGCATCCTTCATGATCACTGAAAGAACTGTTCTCCTTTCTCCTGCCCCACACTGATCTATCTGATCGGTGCAGTGCAGGGGAGAAAGTCACCAGGACTTGCACGGATGTTGCGCATCCTGTGTAGCTGAAAAAACTTCTGCAAGACTAGCCCTTGGACCTCTTTATGAAAAGAAGAACGACACTCCTGATATGTGAGGTGGCATGGATAGGGTCCCAATCAAACAAAGTTGTTGATTAGCCATTGAACCTTTCAGGTCATGTGATCAGTCACATTCCTGGAAGGAATTTCAAGATGTGGTAATGTATACGATGGATGAGTGTACATATATATATATATATATATATATATATATATATAAGTGTTTGTGTGTGTGGAGCTGCATGAGTATATAAGAGAGCTGTTGGTGTATGTAAGAAAGCTGTGTACAAGTATGTAGCAAAACAGTGCGTGTATGTAACAGAGGTGTGAGTGCATACTTCAAAGCTGTAGAAAAGCTATATGTGTTAGAACTGTGTTTGTGTATGGAGGAGAGTTGTGTGTGTATTTCGGAAAATTGCGTGTGTGATAGTAGTAGAGTTGTGTGTATGCAGGAGAGATGTGTGTATGTAGGAAAGAGGGTGGAAACTTATCAATGCTATAGGACCTATGCAAGAACCTAACATGATCAAATTTGACTCATGACAATACAGCTTTAAAAAATGCATTGGCAGCAATTGTACCGATCATCTACTTTCAATGAATTATCAGCAAATTGGTGAAAGTACACCTATTAAAAAAAAAATAACAGCCTCCTCCATATCCCCTCTAGCTGTCCTGTCCATCACCAAGATAGGTGCGTTTTCTGCCATTTTAGGTAGAAGTAATGTTCAACCAATTTGCTTCTAATTTAGACAAAGTAGTAGGAAAGTTTATCAAACAAACTCTACATATGAGCTCTATCTATTTTACAATACGTGTAATATGTATTCACAAAATGTCCATTTTCTATATGTGTGAACTTCACATCTTTTTTTTTTTTTAGTAAGTTTTAGTGCATGATGAGGTGGTGTTTACCTATAGGATCCACCATCTCTTGGACTGGGCACCATTGATGGTATTTATTGGGCCCCACGTTCTTAAGTAAATCTCAATATTGCTTCAAAAAGGTAGCTATGCATATACAGTTTACAGACAGAATGTTAACATATTAAGCAAGAGTGTGACAACTTATCAGTGCTAAATGTGCCATAAAAAAACCCAGCATGTAAAATTCTTAGCTTTGACAAGTGACAACATATCTGGCAAAATGCATTGTAAACCAAATGTAATTTTTAGCTGCAGTAAATTTTAGACAATCAAAATGATGTTAAAATGTGTGTGTTTCTTACAGTCTAGAGGCTGCTTATTCTGATGGAGGAAAACACTGACAGCATCCTTCATGATCACTGAAAGAACTGTTCTCCTTTCTCCTGCCCCACACTGATCTATCTGATCGGTGCAGTGCAGGGGAGAAAGTCACCAGGACTTGCACGGATGTTGCGCATCCTGTGTAGCTGAAAAAACTTCTGCAAGACTAGCCCTTGGACCTCTTTATGAAAAGAAGAACGACACTCCTGATATGTGAGGTGGCATGGATAGGGTCCCAATCAAACAAAGTTGTTGATTAGCCATTGAACCTTTCAGGTCATGTGATCAGTCACATTCCTGGAAGGAATTTCAAGATGTGGTAATGTATACGATGGATGAGTGTACATATATATATATATATATATATATATAAGTGTTTGTGTGTGTGGAGCTGCATGAGTATATAAGAGAGCTGTTGGTGTATGTAAGAAAGCTGTGTACAAGTATGTAGCAAAACAGTGCGTGTATGTAACAGAGGTGTGAGTTCATACTTCAAAGCTGTAGAAAAGCTATATGTGTTAGAACTGTGTTTGTGTATGGAGGAGAGTTGTGTGTGTATTTCGGAAAATTGCGTGTGTGATAGTAGTAGAGTTGTGTGTATGCAGGAGAGATGTGTGTATGTAGGAAAGAGGGTGGAAACTTATCAATGCTATAGGACCTATGCAAGAACCTAACATGATCAAATTTGACTCATGACAATACAGCTTTAAAAAATGCATTGGCAGCAATTGTACCGATCATCTACTTTCAATGAATTATCAGCAAATTGGTGAAAGTACACCTATTAAAAAAAAAATAACAGCCTCCTCCATATCCCCTCTAGCTGTCCTGTCCATCACCAAGATAGGTGCGTTTTCTGCCATTTTAGGTAGAAGTAATGTTCAACCAATTTGCTTCTAATTTAGACAAAGTAGTAGGAAAGTTTATCAAACAAACTCTACATATGAGCTCTATCTATTTTACAATACGTGTAATATGTATTCACAAAATGTCCATTTTCTATATGTGTGAACTTCACATCTTTTTTTTTTTTTAGTAAGTTTTAGTGCATGATGAGGTGGTGTTTACCTATAGGATCCACCATCTCTTGGACTGGGCACCATTGATGGTATTTATTGGGCCCCACGTTCTTAAGTAAATCTCAATATTGCTTCAAAAAGGTAGCTATGCATATACAGTTTACAGACAGAATGTTAACATATTAAGCAAGAGTGTGACAACTTATCAGTGCTAAATGTGCCATAAAAAAACCCAGCATGTAAAATTCTTAGCTTTGACAAGTGACAACATATCTGGCAAAATGCATTGTAAACCAAATGTAATTTTTAGCTGCAGTAAATTTTAGACAATCAAAATGATGTTAAAATGTGTGTGTTTCTTACAGTCTAGAGGCTGCTTATTCTGATGGAGGAAAACACTGACAGCATCCTTCATGATCACTGAAAGAACTGTTCTCCTTTCTCCTGCCCCACACTGATCTATCTGATCGGTGCAGTGCAGGGGAGAAAGTCACCAGGACTTGCACGGATGTTGCGCATCCTGTGTAGCTGAAAAAACTTCTGCAAGACTAGCCCTTGGACCTCTTTATGAAAAGAAGAACGACACTCCTGATATGTGAGGTGGCATGGATAGGGTCCCAATCAAACAAAGTTGTTGATTAGCCATTGAACCTTTCAGGTCATGTGATCAGTCACATTCCTGGAAGGAATTTCAAGATGTGGTAATGTATACGATGGATGAGTGTACATATATATATATATATATATATATATATATAAGTGTTTGTGTGTGTGGAGCTGCATGAGTATATAAGAGAGCTGTTGGTGTATGTAAGAAAGCTGTGTACAAGTATGTAGCAAAACAGTGCGTGTATGTAACAGAGGTGTGAGTGCATACTTCAAAGCTGTAGAAAAGCTATATGTGTTAGAACTGTGTTTGTGTATGGAGGAGAGTTGTGTGTGTATTTCGGAAAATTGCGTGTGTGATAGTAGTAGAGTTGTGTGTATGCAGGAGAGATGTGTGTATGTAGGAAAGAGGGTGGAAACTTATCAATGCTATAGGACCTATGCAAGAACCTAACATGATCAAATTTGACTCATGACAATACAGCTTTAAAAAATGCATTGGCAGCAATTGTACCGATCATCTACTTTCAATTAATTATCAGTAAATTGGTGAAAGTACACCTATTAAAAAAAAAATAACAGCCTCCTCCATATCCCCTCTAGCTGTCCTGTCCATCACCAAGATAGGTGCGTTTTCTGCCATTTTAGGTAGAAGTAATGTTCAACCAATTTGCTTCTAATTTAGACAAAGTAGTAGGAAAGTTTATCAAACAAACTCTACATATGAGCTCTATCTATTTTACAATACGTGTAATATGTATTCACAAAATGTCCATTTTCTATATGTGTGAACTTCACATCTTTTTTTTTTTTAGTAAGTTTTAGTGCATGATGAGGTGGTGTTTACCTATAGGATCCACCATCTCTTGGACTGGGCACCATTGATGGTATTTATTGGGCCCCACGTTCTTAAGTAAATCTCAATATTGCTTCAAAAAGGTAGCTATGCATATACAGTTTACAGACAGAATGTTAACATATTAAGCAAGAGTGTGACAACTTATCAGTGCTAAATGTGCCATAAAAAAACCCAGCATGTAAAATTCTTAGCTTTGACAAGTGACAACATATCTGGCAAAATGCATTGTAAACCAAATGTAATTTTTAGCTGCAGTAAATTTTAGACAATCAAAATGATGTTAAAATGTGTGTGTTTCTTACAGTCTAGAGGCTGCTTATTCTGATGGAGGAAAACACTGACAGCATCCTTCATGATCACTGAAAGAACTGTTCTCCTTTCTCCTGCCCCACACTGATCTATCTGATCGGTGCAGTGCAGGGGAGAAAGTCACCAGGACTTGCACGGATGTTGCGCATCCTGTGTAGCTGAAAAAACTTCTGCAAGACTAGCCCTTGGACCTCTTTATGAAAAGAAGAACGACACTCCTGATATGTGAGGTGGCATGGATAGGGTCCCAATCAAACAAAGTTGTTGATTAGCCATTGAACCTTTCAGGTCATGTGATCAGTCACATTCCTGGAAGGAATTTCAAGATGTGGTAATGTATACGATGGATGAGTGTACATATATATATATATATATATATATATATATATATAAGTGTTTGTGTGTGTGGAGCTGCATGAGTATATAAGAGAGCTGTTGGTGTATGTAAGAAAGCTGTGTACAAGTATGTAGCAAAACAGTGCGTGTATGTAACAGAGGTGTGAGTGCATACTTCAAAGCTGTAGAAAAGCTATATGTGTTAGAACTGTGTTTGTGTATGGAGGAGAGTTGTGTGTGTATTTCGGAAAATTGCGTGTGTGATAGTAGTAGAGTTGTGTGTATGCAGGAGAGATGTGTGTATGTAGGAAAGAGGGTGGAAACTTATCAATGCTATAGGACCTATGCAAGAACCTAACATGATCAAATTTGACTCATGACAATACAGCTTTAAAAAATGCATTGGCAGCAATTGTACCGATCATCTACTTTCAATGAATTATCAGCAAATTGGTGAAAGTACACCTATTAAAAAAAAAATAACAGCCTCCTCCATATCCCCTCTAGCTGTCCTGTCCATCACCAAGATAGGTGCGTTTTCTGCCATTTTAGGTAGAAGTAATGTTCAACCAATTTGCTTCTAATTTAGACAAAGTAGTAGGAAAGTTTATCAAACAAACTCTACATATGAGCTCTATCTATTTTACAATACGTGTAATATGTATTCACAAAATGTCCATTTTCTATATGTGTGAACTTCACATCTTTTTTTTTTTTTAGTAAGTTTTAGTGCATGATGAGGTGGTGTTTACCTATAGGATCCACCATCTCTTGGACTGGGCACCATTGATGGTATTTATTGGGCCCCACGTTCTTAAGTAAATCTCAATATTGCTTCAAAAAGGTAGCTATGCATATACAGTTTACAGACAGAATGTTAACATATTAAGCAAGAGTGTGACAACTTATCAGTGCTAAATGTGCCATAAAAAAACCCAGCATGTAAAATTCTTAGCTTTGACAAGTGACAACATATCTGGCAAAATGCATTGTAAACCAAATGTAATTTTTAGCTGCAGTAAATTTTAGACAATCAAAATGATGTTAAAATGTGTGTGTTTCTTACAGTCTAGAGGCTGCTTATTCTGATGGAGGAAAACACTGACAGCATCCTTCATGATCACTGAAAGAACTGTTCTCCTTTCTCCTGCCCCACACTGATCTATCTGATCGGTGCAGTGCAGGGGAGAAAGTCACCAGGACTTGCACGGATGTTGCGCATCCTGTGTAGCTGAAAAAACTTCTGCAAGACTAGCCCTTGGACCTCTTTATGAAAAGAAGAACGACACTCCTGATATGTGAGGTGGCATGGATAGGGTCCCAATCAAACAAAGTTGTTGATTAGCCATTGAACCTTTCAGGTCATGTGATCAGTCACATTCCTGGAAGGAATTTCAAGATGTGGTAATGTATACGATGGATGAGTGTACATATATATATATATATATATATATAAGTGTTTGTGTGTGTGGAGCTGCATGAGTATATAAGAGAGCTGTTGGTGTATGTAAGAAAGCTGTGTACAAGTATGTAGCAAAACAGTGCGTGTATGTAACAGAGGTGTGAGTGCATACTTCAAAGCTGTAGAAAAGCTATATGTGTTAGAACTGTGTTTGTGTATGGAGGAGAGTTGTGTGTGTATTTCGGAAAATTGCGTGTGTGATAGTAGTAGAGTTGTGTGTATGCAGGAGAGATGTGTGTATGTAGGAAAGAGGGTGGAAACTTATCAATGCTATAGGACCTATGCAAGAACCTAACATGATCAAATTTGACTCATGACAATACAGCTTTAAAAAATGCATTGGCAGCAATTGTACCGATCATCTACTTTCAATTAATTATCAGTAAATTGGTGAAAGTACACCTATTAAAAAAAAAATAACAGCCTCCTCCATATCCCCTCTAGCTGTCCTGTCCATCACCAAGATAGGTGCGTTTTCTGCCATTTTAGGTAGAAGTAATGTTCAACCAATTTGCTTCTAATTTAGACAAAGTAGTAGGAAAGTTTATCAAACAAACTCTACATATGAGCTCTATCTATTTTACAATACGTGTAATATGTATTCACAAAATGTCCATTTTCTATATGTGTGAACTTCACATCTTTTTTTTTTTTAGTAAGTTTTAGTGCATGATGAGGTGGTGTTTACCTATAGGATCCACCATCTCTTGGACTGGGCACCATTGATGGTATTTATTGGGCCCCACGTTCTTAAGTAAATCTCAATATTGCTTCAAAAAGGTAGCTATGCATATACAGTTTACAGACAGAATGTTAACATATTAAGCAAGAGTGTGACAACTTATCAGTGCTAAATGTGCCATAAAAAAACCCAGCATGTAAAATTCTTAGCTTTGACAAGTGACAACATATCTGGCAAAATGCATTGTAAACCAAATGTAATTTTTAGCTGCAGTAAATTTTAGACAATCAAAATGATGTTAAAATGTGTGTGTTTCTTACAGTCTAGAGGCTGCTTATTCTGATGGAGGAAAACACTGACAGCATCCTTCATGATCACTGAAAGAACTGTTCTCCTTTCTCCTGCCCCACACTGATCTATCTGATCGGTGCAGTGCAGGGGAGAAAGTCACCAGGACTTGCACGGATGTTGCGCATCCTGTGTAGCTGAAAAAACTTCTGCAAGACTAGCCCTTGGACCTCTTTATGAAAAGAAGAACGACACTCCTGATATGTGAGGTGGCATGGATAGGGTCCCAATCAAACAAAGTTGTTGATTAGCCATTGAACCTTTCAGGTCATGTGATCAGTCACATTCCTGGAAGGAATTTCAAGATGTGGTAATGTATACGATGGATGAGTGTACATATATATATATATATATATATATATATAAGTGTTTGTGTGTGTGGAGCTGCATGAGTATATAAGAGAGCTGTTGGTGTATGTAAGAAAGCTGTGTACAAGTATGTAGCAAAACAGTGCGTGTATGTAACAGAGGTGTGAGTGCATACTTCAAAGCTGTAGAAAAGCTATATGTGTTAGAACTGTGTTTGTGTATGGAGGAGAGTTGTGTGTGTATTTCGGAAAATTGCGTGTGTGATAGTAGTAGAGTTGTGTGTATGCAGGAGAGATGTGTGTATGTAGGAAAGAGGGTGGAAACTTATCAATGCTATAGGACCTATGCAAGAACCTAACATGATCAAATTTGACTCATGACAATACAGCTTTAAAAAATGCATTGGCAGCAATTGTACCGATCATCTACTTTCAATTAATTATCAGTAAATTGGTGAAAGTACACCTATTAAAAAAAAAATAACAGCCTCCTCCATATCCCCTCTAGCTGTCCTGTCCATCACCAAGATAGGTGCGTTTTCTGCCATTTTAGGTAGAAGTAATGTTCAACCAATTTGCTTCTAATTTAGACAAAGTAGTAGGAAAGTTTATCAAACAAACTCTACATATGAGCTCTATCTATTTTACAATACGTGTAATATGTATTCACAAAATGTCCATTTTCTATATGTGTGAACTTCACATCTTTTTTTTTTTTAGTAAGTTTTAGTGCATGATGAGGTGGTGTTTACCTATAGGATCCACCATCTCTTGGACTGGGCACCATTGATGGTATTTATTGGGCCCCACGTTCTTAAGTAAATCTCAATATTGCTTCAAAAAGGTAGCTATGCATATACAGTTTACAGACAGAATGTTAACATATTAAGCAAGAGTGTGACAACTTATCAGTGCTAAATGTGCCATAAAAAAACCCAGCATGTAAAATTCTTAGCTTTGACAAGTGACAACATATCTGGCAAAATGCATTGTAAACCAAATGTAATTTTTAGCTGCAGTAAATTTTAGACAATCAAAATGATGTTAAAATGTGTGTGTTTCTTACAGTCTAGAGGCTGCTTATTCTGATGGAGGAAAACACTGACAGCATCCTTCATGATCACTGAAAGAACTGTTCTCCTTTCTCCTGCCCCACACTGATCTATCTGATCGGTGCAGTGCAGGGGAGAAAGTCACCAGGACTTGCACGGATGTTGCGCATCCTGTGTAGCTGAAAAAACTTCTGCAAGACTAGCCCTTGGACCTCTTTATGAAAAGAAGAACGACACTCCTGATATGTGAGGTGGCATGGATAGGGTCCCAATCAAACAAAGTTGTTGATTAGCCATTGAACCTTTCAGGTCATGTGATCAGTCACATTCCTGGAAGGAATTTCAAGATGTGGTAATGTATACGATGGATGAGTGTACATATATATATATATATATATATAAGTGTTTGTGTGTGTGGAGCTGCATGAGTATATAAGAGAGCTGTTGGTGTATGTAAGAAAGCTGTGTACAAGTATGTAGCAAAACAGTGCGTGTATGTAACAGAGGTGTGAGTGCATACTTCAAAGCTGTAGAAAAGCTATATGTGTTAGAACTGTGTTTGTGTATGGAGGAGAGTTGTGTGTGTATTTCGGAAAATTGCGTGTGTGATAGTAGTAGAGTTGTGTGTATGCAGGAGAGATGTGTGTATGTAGGAAAGAGGGTGGAAACTTATCAATGCTATAGGACCTATGCAAGAACCTAACATGATCAAATTTGACTCATGACAATACAGCTTTAAAAAATGCATTGGCAGCAATTGTACCGATCATCTACTTTCAATGAATTATCAGCAAATTGGTGAAAGTACACCTATTAAAAAAAAAATAACAGCCTCCTCCATATCCCCTCTAGCTGTCCTGTCCATCACCAAGATAGGTGCGTTTTCTGCCATTTTAGGTAGAAGTAATGTTCAACCAATTTGCTTCTAATTTAGACAAAGTAGTAGGAAAGTTTATCAAACAAACTCTACATATGAGCTCTATCTATTTTACAATACGTGTAATATGTATTCACAAAATGTCCATTTTCTATATGTGTGAACTTCACATCTTTTTTTTTTTTTAGTAAGTTTTAGTGCATGATGAGGTGGTGTTTACCTATAGGATCCACCATCTCTTGGACTGGGCACCATTGATGGTATTTATTGGGCCCCACGTTCTTAAGTAAATCTCAATATTGCTTCAAAAAGGTAGCTATGCATATACAGTTTACAGACAGAATGTTAACATATTAAGCAAGAGTGTGACAACTTATCAGTGCTAAATGTGCCATAAAAAAACCCAGCATGTAAAATTCTTAGCTTTGACAAGTGACAACATATCTGGCAAAATGCATTGTAAACCAAATGTAATTTTTAGCTGCAGTAAATTTTAGACAATCAAAATGATGTTAAAATGTGTGTGTTTCTTACAGTCTAGAGGCTGCTTATTCTGATGGAGGAAAACACTGACAGCATCCTTCATGATCACTGAAAGAATTGTTCTCCTTTCTCCTGCCCCACACTGATCTATCTGATCGGTGCAGTGCAGGGGAGAAAGTCACCAGGACTTGCACGGATGTTGCGCATCCTGTGTAGCTGAAAAAACTTCTGCAAGACTAGCCCTTGGACCTCTTTATGAAAAGAAGAACGACACTCCTGATATGTGAGGTGGCATGGATAGGGTCCCAATCAAACAAAGTTGTTGATTAGCCATTGAACCTTTCAGGTCATGTGATCAGTCACATTCCTGGAAGGAATTTCAAGATGTGGTAATGTATACGATGGATGAGTGTACATATATATATATATATATATATATATATATATATAAGTGTTTGTGTGTGTGGAGCTGCATGAGTATATAAGAGAGCTGTTGGTGTATGTAAGAAAGCTGTGTACAAGTATGTAGCAAAACAGTGCGTGTATGTAACAGAGGTGTGAGTGCATACTTCAAAGCTGTAGAAAAGCTATATGTGTTAGAACTGTGTTTGTGTATGGAGGAGAGTTGTGTGTGTATTTCGGAAAATTGCGTGTGTGATAGTAGTAGAGTTGTGTGTATGCAGGAGAGATGTGTGTATGTAGGAAAGAGGGTGGAAACTTATCAATGCTATAGGACCTATGCAAGAACCTAACATGATCAAATTTGACTCATGACAATACAGCTTTAAAAAATGCATTGGCAGCAATTGTACCGATCATCTACTTTCAATTAATTATCAGTAAATTGGTGAAAGTACACCTATTAAAAAAAAAATAACAGCCTCCTCCATATCCCCTCTAGCTGTCCTGTCCATCACCAAGATAGGTGCGTTTTCTGCCATTTTAGGTAGAAGTAATGTTCAACCAATTTGCTTCTAATTTAGACAAAGTAGTAGGAAAGTTTATCAAACAAACTCTACATATGAGCTCTATTTATTTTACAATACGTGTAATATGTATTCACAAAATGTCCATTTTCTATATGTGTGAACTTCACATCTTTTTTTTTTTTAGTAAGTTTTAGTGCATGATGAGGTGGTGTTTACCTATAGGATCCACCATCTCTTGGACTGGGCACCATTGATGGTATTTATTGGGCCCCACGTTCTTAAGTAAATCTCAATATTGCTTCAAAAAGGTAGCTATGCATATACAGTTTACAGACAGAATGTTAACATATTAAGCAAGAGTGTGACAACTTATCAGTGCTAAATGTGCCATAAAAAAACCCAGCATGTAAAATTCTTAGCTTTGACAAGTGACAACATATCTGGCAAAATGCATTGTAAACCAAATGTAATTTTTAGCTGCAGTAAATTTTAGACAATCAAAATGATGTTAAAATGTGTGTGTTTCTTACAGTCTAGAGGCTGCTTATTCTGATGGAGGAAAACACTGACAGCATCCTTCATGATCACTGAAAGAACTGTTCTCCTTTCTCCTGCCCCACACTGATCTATCTGATCGGTGCAGTGCAGGGGAGAAAGTCACCAGGACTTGCACGGATGTTGCGCATCCTGTGTAGCTGAAAAAACTTCTGCAAGACTAGCCCTTGGACCTCTTTATGAAAAGAAGAACGACACTCCTGATATGTGAGGTGGCATGGATAGGGTCCCAATCAAACAAAGTTGTTGATTAGCCATTGAACCTTTCAGGTCATGTGATCAGTCACATTCCTGGAAGGAATTTCAAGATGTGGTAATGTATACGATGGATGAGTGTACATATATATATATATATATATATATATAAGTGTTTGTGTGTGTGGAGCTGCATGAGTATATAAGAGAGCTGTTGGTGTATGTAAGAAAGCTGTGTACAAGTATGTAGCAAAACAGTGCGTGTATGTAACAGAGGTGTGAGTGCATACTTCAAAGCTGTAGAAAAGCTATATGTGTTAGAACTGTGTTTGTGTATGGAGGAGAGTTGTGTGTGTATTTCGGAAAATTGCGTGTGTGATAGTAGTAGAGTTGTGTGTATGCAGGAGAGATGTGTGTATGTAGGAAAGAGGGTGGAAACTTATCAATGCTATAGGACCTATGCAAGAACCTAACATGATCAAATTTGACTCATGACAATACAGCTTTAAAAAATGCATTGGCAGCAATTGTACCGATCATCTACTTTCAATTAATTATCAGTAAATTGGTGAAAGTACACCTATTAAAAAAAAAATAACAGCCTCCTCCATATCCCCTCTAGCTGTCCTGTCCATCACCAAGATAGGTGCGTTTTCTGCCATTTTAGGTAGAAGTAATGTTCAACCAATTTGCTTCTAATTTAGACAAAGTAGTAGGAAAGTTTATCAAACAAACTCTACATATGAGCTCTATCTATTTTACAATACGTGTAATATGTATTCACAAAATGTCCATTTTCTATATGTGTGAACTTCACATCTTTTTTTTTTTTAGTAAGTTTTAGTGCATGATGAGGTGGTGTTTACCTATAGGATCCACCATCTCTTGGACTGGGCACCATTGATGGTATTTATTGGGCCCCACGTTCTTAAGTAAATCTCAATATTGCTTCAAAAAGGTAGCTATGCATATACAGTTTACAGACAGAATGTTAACATATTAAGCAAGAGTGTGACAACTTATCAGTGCTAAATGTGCCATAAAAAAACCCAGCATGTAAAATTCTTAGCTTTGACAAGTGACAACATATCTGGCAAAATGCATTGTAAACCAAATGTAATTTTTAGCTGCAGTAAATTTTAGACAATCAAAATGATGTTAAAATGTGTGTGTTTCTTACAGTCTAGAGGCTGCTTATTCTGATGGAGGAAAACACTGACAGCATCCTTCATGATCACTGAAAGAACTGTTCTCCTTTCTCCTGCCCCACACTGATCTATCTGATCGGTGCAGTGCAGGGGAGAAAGTCACCAGGACTTGCACGGATGTTGCGCATCCTGTGTAGCTGAAAAAACTTCTGCAAGACTAGCCCTTGGACCTCTTTATGAAAAGAAGAACGACACTCCTGATATGTGAGGTGGCATGGATAGGGTCCCAATCAAACAAAGTTGTTGATTAGCCATTGAACCTTTCAGGTCATGTGATCAGTCACATTCCTGGAAGGAATTTCAAGATGTGGTAATGTATACGATGGATGAGTGTACATATATATATATATATATATATAAGTGTTTGTGTGTGTGGAGCTGCATGAGTATATAAGAGAGCTGTTGGTGTATGTAAGAAAGCTGTGTACAAGTATGTAGCAAAACAGTGCGTGTATGTAACAGAGGTGTGAGTGCATACTTCAAAGCTGTAGAAAAGCTATATGTGTTAGAACTGTGTTTGTGTATGGAGGAGAGTTGTGTGTGTATTTCGGAAAATTGCGTGTGTGATAGTAGTAGAGTTGTGTGTATGCAGGAGAGATGTGTGTATGTAGGAAAGAGGGTGGAAACTTATCAATGCTATAGGACCTATGCAAGAACCTAACATGATCAAATTTGACTCATGACAATACAGCTTTAAAAAATGCATTGGCAGCAATTGTACCGATCATCTACTTTCAATGAATTATCAGCAAATTGGTGAAAGTACACCTATTAAAAAAAAAATAACAGCCTCCTCCATATCCCCTCTAGCTGTCCTGTCCATCACCAAGATAGGTGCGTTTTCTGCCATTTTAGGTAGAAGTAATGTTCAACCAATTTGCTTCTAATTTAGACAAAGTAGTAGGAAAGTTTATCAAACAAACTCTACATATGAGCTCTATCTATTTTACAATACGTGTAATATGTATTCACAAAATGTCCATTTTCTATATGTGTGAACTTCACATCTTTTTTTTTTTTTAGTAAGTTTTAGTGCATGATGAGGTGGTGTTTACCTATAGGATCCACCATCTCTTGGACTGGGCACCATTGATGGTATTTATTGGGCCCCACGTTCTTAAGTAAATCTCAATATTGCTTCAAAAAGGTAGCTATGCATATACAGTTTACAGACAGAATGTTAACATATTAAGCAAGAGTGTGACAACTTATCAGTGCTAAATGTGCCATAAAAAAACCCAGCATGTAAAATTCTTAGCTTTGACAAGTGACAACATATCTGGCAAAATGCATTGTAAACCAAATGTAATTTTTAGCTGCAGTAAATTTTAGACAATCAAAATGATGTTAAAATGTGTGTGTTTCTTACAGTCTAGAGGCTGCTTATTCTGATGGAGGAAAACACTGACAGCATCCTTCATGATCACTGAAAGAATTGTTCTCCTTTCTCCTGCCCCACACTGATCTATCTGATCGGTGCAGTGCAGGGGAGAAAGTCACCAGGACTTGCACGGATGTTGCGCATCCTGTGTAGCTGAAAAAACTTCTGCAAGACTAGCCCTTGGACCTCTTTATGAAAAGAAGAACGACACTCCTGATATGTGAGGTGGCATGGATAGGGTCCCAATCAAACAAAGTTGTTGATTAGCCATTGAACCTTTCAGGTCATGTGATCAGTCACATTCCTGGAAGGAATTTCAAGATGTGGTAATGTATACGATGGATGAGTGTACATATATATATATATATATATATATATATATATATAAGTGTTTGTGTGTGTGGAGCTGCATGAGTATATAAGAGAGCTGTTGGTGTATGTAAGAAAGCTGTGTACAAGTATGTAGCAAAACAGTGCGTGTATGTAACAGAGGTGTGAGTGCATACTTCAAAGCTGTAGAAAAGCTATATGTGTTAGAACTGTGTTTGTGTATGGAGGAGAGTTGTGTGTGTATTTCGGAAAATTGCGTGTGTGATAGTAGTAGAGTTGTGTGTATGCAGGAGAGATGTGTGTATGTAGGAAAGAGGGTGGAAACTTATCAATGCTATAGGACCTATGCAAGAACCTAACATGATCAAATTTGACTCATGACAATACAGCTTTAAAAAATGCATTGGCAGCAATTGTACCGATCATCTACTTTCAATTAATTATCAGTAAATTGGTGAAAGTACACCTATTAAAAAAAAAATAACAGCCTCCTCCATATCCCCTCTAGCTGTCCTGTCCATCACCAAGATAGGTGCGTTTTCTGCCATTTTAGGTAGAAGTAATGTTCAACCAATTTGCTTCTAATTTAGACAAAGTAGTAGGAAAGTTTATCAAACAAACTCTACATATGAGCTCTATTTATTTTACAATACGTGTAATATGTATTCACAAAATGTCCATTTTCTATATGTGTGAACTTCACATCTTTTTTTTTTTTAGTAAGTTTTAGTGCATGATGAGGTGGTGTTTACCTATAGGATCCACCATCTCTTGGACTGGGCACCATTGATGGTATTTATTGGGCCCCACGTTCTTAAGTAAATCTCAATATTGCTTCAAAAAGGTAGCTATGCATATACAGTTTACAGACAGAATGTTAACATATTAAGCAAGAGTGTGACAACTTATCAGTGCTAAATGTGCCATAAAAAAACCCAGCATGTAAAATTCTTAGCTTTGACAAGTGACAACATATCTGGCAAAATGCATTGTAAACCAAATGTAATTTTTAGCTGCAGTAAATTTTAGACAATCAAAATGATGTTAAAATGTGTGTGTTTCTTACAGTCTAGAGGCTGCTTATTCTGATGGAGGAAAACACTGACAGCATCCTTCATGATCACTGAAAGAACTGTTCTCCTTTCTCCTGCCCCACACTGATCTATCTGATCGGTGCAGTGCAGGGGAGAAAGTCACCAGGACTTGCACGGATGTTGCGCATCCTGTGTAGCTGAAAAAACTTCTGCAAGACTAGCCCTTGGACCTCTTTATGAAAAGAAGAACGACACTCCTGATATGTGAGGTGGCATGGATAGGGTCCCAATCAAACAAAGTTGTTGATTAGCCATTGAACCTTTCAGGTCATGTGATCAGTCACATTCCTGGAAGGAATTTCAAGATGTGGTAATGTATACGATGGATGAGTGTACATATATATATATATATATATATATATATATATATATATATATATAAGTGTTTGTGTGTGTGGAGCTGCATGAGTATATAAGAGAGCTGTTGGTGTATGTAAGAAAGCTGTGTACAAGTATGTAGCAAAACAGTGCGTGTATGTAACAGAGGTGTGAGTGCATACTTCAAAGCTGTAGAAAAGCTATATGTGTTAGAACTGTGTTTGTGTATGGAGGAGAGTTGTGTGTGTATTTCGGAAAATTGCGTGTGTGATAGTAGTAGAGTTGTGTGTATGCAGGAGAGATGTGTGTATGTAGGAAAGAGGGTGGAAACTTATCAATGCTATAGGACCTATGCAAGAACCTAACATGATCAAATTTGACTCATGACAATACAGCTTTAAAAAATGCATTGGCAGCAATTGTACCGATCATCTACTTTCAATGAATTATCAGCAAATTGGTGAAAGTACACCTATTAAAAAAAAAATAACAGCCTCCTCCATATCCCCTCTAGCTGTCCTGTCCATCACCAAGATAGGTGCGTTTTCTGCCATTTTAGGTAGAAGTAATGTTCAACCAATTTGCTTCTAATTTAGACAAAGTAGTAGGAAAGTTTATCAAACAAACTCTACATATGAGCTCTATCTATTTTACAATACGTGTAATATGTATTCACAAAATGTCCATTTTCTATATGTGTGAACTTCACATCTATTTTTTTTTTAGTAAGTTTTAGTGCATGATGAGGTGGTGTTTACCTATAGGATCCACCATCTCTTGGACTGGGCACCATTGATGGTATTTATTGGGCCCCACGTTCTTAAGTAAATCTCAATATTGCTTCAAAAAGGTAGCTATGCATATACAGTTTACAGACAGAATGTTAACATATTAAGCAAGAGTGTGACAACTTATCAGTGCTAAATGTGCCATAAAAAAACCCAGCATGTAAAATTCTTAGCTTTGACAAGTGACAACATATCTGGCAAAATGCATTGTAAACCAAATGTAATTTTTAGCTGCAGTAAATTTTAGACAATCAAAATGATGTTAAAATGTGTGTGTTTCTTACAGTCTAGAGGCTGCTTATTCTGATGGAGGAAAACACTGACAGCATCCTTCATGATCACTGAAAGAATTGTTCTCCTTTCTCCTGCCCCACACTGATCTATCTGATCGGTGCAGTGCAGGGGAGAAAGTCACCAGGACTTGCACGGATGTTGCGCATCCTGTGTAGCTGAAAAAACTTCTGCAAGACTAGCCCTTGGACCTCTTTATGAAAAGAAGAACGACACTCCTGATATGTGAGGTGGCATGGATAGGGTCCCAATCAAACAAAGTTGTTGATTAGCCATTGAACCTTTCAGGTCATGTGATCAGTCACATTCCTGGAAGGAATTTCAAGATGTGGTAATGTATACGATGGATGAGTGTACATATATATATATATATATATATATATATATAAGTGTTTGTGTGTGTGGAGCTGCATGAGTATATAAGAGAGCTGTTGGTGTATGTAAGAAAGCTGTGTACAAGTATGTAGCAAAACAGTGCGTGTATGTAACAGAGGTGTGAGTGCATACTTCAAAGCTGTAGAAAAGCTATATGTGTTAGAACTGTGTTTGTGTATGGAGGAGAGTTGTGTGTGTATTTCGGAAAATTGCGTGTGTGATAGTAGTAGAGTTGTGTGTATGCAGGAGAGATGTGTGTATGTAGGAAAGAGGGTGGAAACTTATCAATGCTATAGGACCTATGCAAGAACCTAACATGATCAAATTTGACTCATGACAATACAGCTTTAAAAAATGCATTGGCAGCAATTGTACCGATCATCTACTTTCAATTAATTATCAGTAAATTGGTGAAAGTACACCTATTAAAAAAAAAATAACAGCCTCCTCCATATCCCCTCTAGCTGTCCTGTCCATCACCAAGATAGGTGCGTTTTCTGCCATTTTAGGTAGAAGTAATGTTCAACCAATTTGCTTCTAATTTAGACAAAGTAGTAGGAAAGTTTATCAAACAAACTCTACATATGAGCTCTATCTATTTTACAATACGTGTAATATGTATTCACAAAATGTCCATTTTCTATATGTGTGAACTTCACATCTTTTTTTTTTTTAGTAAGTTTTAGTGCATGATGAGGTGGTGTTTACCTATAGGATCCACCATCTCTTGGACTGGGCACCATTGATGGTATTTATTGGGCCCCACGTTCTTAAGTAAATCTCAATATTGCTTCAAAAAGGTAGCTATGCATATACAGTTTACAGACAGAATGTTAACATATTAAGCAAGAGTGTGACAACTTATCAGTGCTAAATGTGCCATAAAAAAACCCAGCATGTAAAATTCTTAGCTTTGACAAGTGACAACATATCTGGCAAAATGCATTGTAAACCAAATGTAATTTTTAGCTGCAGTAAATTTTAGACAATCAAAATGATGTTAAAATGTGTGTGTTTCTTACAGTCTAGAGGCTGCTTATTCTGATGCAGGAAAACACTGACAGCATCCTTCATGATCACTGAAAGAACTGTTCTCCTTTCTCCTGCCCCACACTGATCTATCTGATCGGTGCAGTGCAGGGGAGAAAGTCACCAGGACTTGCACGGATGTTGCGCATCCTGTGTAGCTGAAAAAACTTCTGCAAGACTAGCCCTTGGACCTCTTTATGAAAAGAAGAACGACACTCCTGATATGTGAGGTGGCATGGATAGGGTCCCAATCAAACAAAGTTGTTGATTAGCCATTGAACCTTTCAGGTCATGTGATCAGTCACATTCCTGGAAGGAATTTCAAGATGTGGTAATGTATACGATGGATGAGTGTACATATATATATATATATATATATATATATAAGTGTTTGTGTGTGTGGAGCTGCATGAGTATATAAGAGAGCTGTTGGTGTATGTAAGAAAGCTGTGTACAAGTATGTAGCAAAACAGTGCGTGTATGTAACAGAGGTGTGAGTGCATACTTCAAAGCTGTAGAAAAGCTATATGTGTTAGAACTGTGTTTGTGTATGGAGGAGAGTTGTGTGTGTATTTCGGAAAATTGCGTGTGTGATAGTAGTAGAGTTGTGTGTATGCAGGAGAGATGTGTGTATGTAGGAAAGAGGGTGGAAACTTATCAATGCTATAGGACCTATGCAAGAACCTAACATGATCAAATTTGACTCATGACAATACAGCTTTAAAAAATGCATTGGCAGCAATTGTACCGATCATCTACTTTCAATTAATTATCAGTAAATTGGTGAAAGTACACCTATTAAAAAAAAAATAACAGCCTCCTCCATATCCCCTCTAGCTGTCCTGTCCATCACCAAGATAGGTGCGTTTTCTGCCATTTTAGGTAGAAGTAATGTTCAACCAATTTGCTTCTAATTTAGACAAAGTAGTAGGAAAGTTTATCAAACAAACTCTACATATGAGCTCTATCTATTTTACAATACGTGTAATATGTATTCACAAAATGTCCATTTTCTATATGTGTGAACTTCACATCTTTTTTTTTTTTAGTAAGTTTTAGTGCATGATGAGGTGGTGTTTACCTATAGGATCCACCATCTCTTGGACTGGGCACCATTGATGGTATTTATTGGGCCCCACGTTCTTAAGTAAATCTCAATATTGCTTCAAAAAGGTAGCTATGCATATACAGTTTACAGACAGAATGTTAACATATTAAGCAAGAGTGTGACAACTTATCAGTGCTAAATGTGCCATAAAAAAACCCAGCATGTAAAATTCTTAGCTTTGACAAGTGACAACATATCTGGCAAAATGCATTGTAAACCAAATGTAATTTTTAGCTGCAGTAAATTTTAGACAATCAAAATGATGTTAAAATGTGTGTGTTTCTTACAGTCTAGAGGCTGCTTATTCTGATGGAGGAAAACACTGACAGCATCCTTCATGATCACTGAAAGAACTGTTCTCCTTTCTCCTGCCCCACACTGATCTATCTGATCGGTGCAGTGCAGGGGAGAAAGTCACCAGGACTTGCACGGATGTTGCGCATCCTGTGTAGCTGAAAAAACTTCTGCAAGACTAGCCCTTGGACCTCTTTATGAAAAGAAGAACGACACTCCTGATATGTGAGGTGGCATGGATAGGGTCCCAATCAAACAAAGTTGTTGATTAGCCATTGAACCTTTCAGGTCATGTGATCAGTCACATTCCTGGAAGGAATTTCAAGATGTGGTAATGTATACGATGGATGAGTGTACATATATATATATATATATAAGTGTTTGTGTGTGTGGAGCTGCATGAGTATATAAGAGAGCTGTTGGTGTATGTAAGAAAGCTGTGTACAAGTATGTAGCAAAACAGTGCGTGTATGTAACAGAGGTGTGAGTGCATACTTCAAAGCTGTAGAAAAGCTATATGTGTTAGAACTGTGTTTGTGTATGGAGGAGAGTTGTGTGTGTATTTCGGAAAATTGCGTGTGTGATAGTAGTAGAGTTGTGTGTATGCAGGAGAGATGTGTGTATGTAGGAAAGAGGGTGGAAACTTATCAATGCTATAGGACCTATGCAAGAACCTAACATGATCAAATTTGACTCATGACAATACAGCTTTAAAAAATGCATTGGCAGCAATTGTACCGATCATCTACTTTCAATTAATTATCAGTAAATTGGTGAAAGTACACCTATTAAAAAAAAAATAACAGCCTCCTCCATATCCCCTCTAGCTGTCCTGTCCATCACCAAGATAGGTGCGTTTTCTGCCATTTTAGGTAGAAGTAATGTTCAACCAATTTGCTTCTAATTTAGACAAAGTAGTAGGAAAGTTTATCAAACAAACTCTACATATGAGCTCTATCTATTTTACAATACGTGTAATATGTATTCACAAAATGTCCATTTTCTATATGTGTGAACTTCACATCTTTTTTTTTTTTAGTAAGTTTTAGTGCATGATGAGGTGGTGTTTACCTATAGGATCCACCATCTCTTGGACTGGGCACCATTGATGGTATTTATTGGGCCCCACGTTCTTAAGTAAATCTCAATATTGCTTCAAAAAGGTAGCTATGCATATACAGTTTACAGACAGAATGTTAACATATTAAGCAAGAGTGTGACAACTTATCAGTGCTAAATGTGCCATAAAAAAACCCAGCATGTAAAATTCTTAGCTTTGACAAGTGACAACATATCTGGCAAAATGCATTGTAAACCAAATGTAATTTTTAGCTGCAGTAAATTTTAGACAATCAAAATGATGTTAAAATGTGTGTGTTTCTTACAGTCTAGAGGCTGCTTATTCTGATGGAGGAAAACACTGACAGCATCCTTCATGATCACTGAAAGAACTGTTCTCCTTTCTCCTGCCCCACACTGATCTATCTGATCGGTGCAGTGCAGGGGAGAAAGTCACCAGGACTTGCACGGATGTTGCGAATCCTGTGTAGCTGAAAAAACTTCTGCAAGACTAGCCCTTGGACCTCTTTATGAAAAGAAGAACGACACTCCTGATATGTGAGGTGGCATGGATAGGGTCCCAATCAAACAAAGTTGTTGATTAGCCATTGAACCTTTCAGGTCATGTGATCAGTCACATTCCTGGAAGGAATTTCAAGATGTGGTAATGTATACGATGGATGAGTGTACATATATATATATATATATATATATATATATATATATATATATAAGTGTTTGTGTGTGTGGAGCTGCATGAGTATATAAGAGAGCTGTTGGTGTATGTAAGAAAGCTGTGTACAAGTATGTAGCAAAACAGTGCGTGTATGTAACAGAGGTGTGAGTGCATACTTCAAAGCTGTAGAAAAGCTATATGTGTTAGAACTGTGTTTGTGTATGGAGGAGAGTTGTGTGTGTATTTCGGAAAATTGCGTGTGTGATAGTAGTAGAGTTGTGTGTATGCAGGAGAGATGTGTGTATGTAGGAAAGAGGGTGGAAACTTATCAATGCTATAGGACCTATGCAAGAACCTAACATGATCAAATTTGACTCATGACAATACAGCTTTAAAAAATGCATTGGCAGCAATTGTACCGATCATCTACTTTCAATGAATTATCAGCAAATTGGTGAAAGTACACCTATTAAAAAAAAAATAACAGCCTCCTCCATATCCCCTCTAGCTGTCCTGTCCATCACCAAGATAGGTGCGTTTTCTGCCATTTTAGGTAGAAGTAATGTTCAACCAATTTGCTTCTAATTTAGACAAAGTAGTAGGAAAGTTTATCAAACAAACTCTACATATGAGCTCTATCTATTTTACAATACGTGTAATATGTATTCACAAAATGTCCATTTTCTATATGTGTGAACTTCACATCTTTTTTTTTTTTTAGTAAGTTTTAGTGCATGATGAGGTGGTGTTTACCTATAGGATCCACCATCTCTTGGACTGGGCACCATTGATGGTATTTATTGGGCCCCACGTTCTTAAGTAAATCTCAATATTGCTTCAAAAAGGTAGCTATGCATATACAGTTTACAGACAGAATGTTAACATATTAAGCAAGAGTGTGACAACTTATCAGTGCTAAATGTGCCATAAAAAAACCCAGCATGTAAAATTCTTAGCTTTGACAAGTGACAACATATCTGGCAAAATGCATTGTAAACCAAATGTAATTTTTAGCTGCAGTAAATTTTAGACAATCAAAATGATGTTAAAATGTGTGTGTTTCTTACAGTCTAGAGGCTGCTTATTCTGATGGAGGAAAACACTGACAGCATCCTTCATGATCACTGAAAGAACTGTTCTCCTTTCTCCTGCCCCACACTGATCTATCTGATCGGTGCAGTGCAGGGGAGAAAGTCACCAGGACTTGCACGGATGTTGCGCATCCTGTGTAGCTGAAAAAACTTCTGCAAGACTAGCCCTTGGACCTCTTTATGAAAAGAAGAACGACACTCCTGATATGTGAGGTGGCATGGATAGGGTCCCAATCAAACAAAGTTGTTGATTAGCCATTGAACCTTTCAGGTCATGTGATCAGTCACATTCCTGGAAGGAATTTCAAGATGTGGTAATGTATACGATGGATGAGTGTACATATATATATATATATATATATATATATATATATAAGTGTTTGTGTGTGTGGAGCTGCATGAGTATATAAGAGAGCTGTTGGTGTATGTAAGAAAGCTGTGTACAAGTATGTAGCAAAACAGTGCGTGTATGTAACAGAGGTGTGAGTGCATACTTCAAAGCTGTAGAAAAGCTATATGTGTTAGAACTGTGTTTGTGTATGGAGGAGAGTTGTGTGTGTATTTCGGAAAATTGCGTGTGTGATAGTAGTAGAGTTGTGTGTATGCAGGAGAGATGTGTGTATGTAGGAAAGAGGGTGGAAACTTATCAATGCTATAGGACCTATGCAAGAACCTAACATGATCAAATTTGACTCATGACAATACAGCTTTAAAAAATGCATTGGCAGCAATTGTACCGATCATCTACTTTCAATTAATTATCAGTAAATTGGTGAAAGTACACCTATTAAAAAAAAAATAACAGCCTCCTCCATATCCCCTCTAGCTGTCCTGTCCATCACCAAGATAGGTGCGTTTTCTGCCATTTTAGGTAGAAGTAATGTTCAACCAATTTGCTTCTAATTTAGACAAAGTAGTAGGAAAGTTTATCAAACAAACTCTACATATGAGCTCTATCTATTTTACAATACGTGTAATATGTATTCACAAAATGTCCATTTTCTATATGTGTGAACTTCACATCTTTTTTTTTTTTAGTAAGTTTTAGTGCATGATGAGGTGGTGTTTACCTATAGGATCCACCATCTCTTGGACTGGGCACCATTGATGGTATTTATTGGGCCCCACGTTCTTAAGTAAATCTCAATATTGCTTCAAAAAGGTAGCTATGCATATACAGTTTACAGACAGAATGTTAACATATTAAGCAAGAGTGTGACAACTTATCAGTGCTAAATGTGCCATAAAAAAACCCAGCATGTAAAATTCTTAGCTTTGACAAGTGACAACATATCTGGCAAAATGCATTGTAAACCAAATGTAATTTTTAGCTGCAGTAAATTTTAGACAATCAAAATGATGTTAAAATGTGTGTGTTTCTTACAGTCTAGAGGCTGCTTATTCTGATGGAGGAAAACACTGACAGCATCCTTCATGATCACTGAAAGAACTGTTCTCCTTTCTCCTGCCCCACACTGATCTATCTGATCGGTGCAGTGCAGGGGAGAAAGTCACCAGGACTTGCACGGATGTTGCGCATCCTGTGTAGCTGAAAAAACTTCTGCAAGACTAGCCCTTGGACCTCTTTATGAAAAGAAGAACGACACTCCTGATATGTGAGGTGGCATGGATAGGGTCCCAATCAAACAAAGTTGTTGATTAGCCATTGAACCTTTCAGGTCATGTGATCAGTCACATTCCTGGAAGGAATTTCAAGATGTGGTAATGTATACGATGGATGAGTGTACATATATATATATATATATATATATATATATATATATATATATATATAAGTGTTTGTGTGTGTGGAGCTGCATGAGTATATAAGAGAGCTGTTGGTGTATGTAAGAAAGCTGTGTACAAGTATGTAGCAAAACAGTGCGTGTATGTAACAGAGGTGTGAGTGCATACTTCAAAGCTGTAGAAAAGCTATATGTGTTAGAACTGTGTTTGTGTATGGAGGAGAGTTGTGTGTGTATTTCGGAAAATTGCGTGTGTGATAGTAGTAGAGTTGTGTGTATGCAGGAGAGATGTGTGTATGTAGGAAAGAGGGTGGAAACTTATCAATGCTATAGGACCTATGCAAGAACCTAACATGATCAAATTTGACTCATGACAATACAGCTTTAAAAAATGCATTGGCAGCAATTGTACCGATCATCTACTTTCAATGAATTATCAGCAAATTGGTGAAAGTACACCTATTAAAAAAAAAATAACAGCCTCCTCCATATCCCCTCTAGCTGTCCTGTCCATCACCAAGATAGGTGCGTTTTCTGCCATTTTAGGTAGAAGTAATGTTCAACCAATTTGCTTCTAATTTAGACAAAGTAGTAGGAAAGTTTATCAAACAAACTCTACATATGAGCTCTATCTATTTTACAATACGTGTAATATGTATTCACAAAATGTCCATTTTCTATATGTGTGAACTTCACATCTTTTTTTTTTTTTAGTAAGTTTTAGTGCATGATGAGGTGGTGTTTACCTATAGGATCCACCATCTCTTGGACTGGGCACCATTGATGGTATTTATTGGGCCCCACGTTCTTAAGTAAATCTCAATATTGCTTCAAAAAGGTAGCTATGCATATACAGTTTACAGACAGAATGTTAACATATTAAGCAAGAGTGTGACAACTTATCAGTGCTAAATGTGCCATAAAAAAACCCAGCATGTAAAATTCTTAGCTTTGACAAGTGACAACATATCTGGCAAAATGCATTGTAAACCAAATGTAATTTTTAGCTGCAGTAAATTTTAGACAATCAAAATGATGTTAAAATGTGTGTGTTTCTTACAGTCTAGAGGCTGCTTATTCTGATGGAGGAAAACACTGACAGCATCCTTCATGATCACTGAAAGAACTGTTCTCCTTTCTCCTGCCCCACACTGATCTATCTGATCGGTGCAGTGCAGGGGAGAAAGTCACCAGGACTTGCACGGATGTTGCGCATCCTGTGTAGCTGAAAAAACTTCTGCAAGACTAGCCCTTGGACCTCTTTATGAAAAGAAGAACGACACTCCTGATATGTGAGGTGGCATGGATAGGGTCCCAATCAAACAAAGTTGTTGATTAGCCATTGAACCTTTCAGGTCATGTGATCAGTCACATTCCTGGAAGGAATTTCAAGATGTGGTAATGTATACGATGGATGAGTGTACATATATATATATATATATATATATATATATATATAAGTGTTTGTGTGTGTGGAGCTGCATGAGTATATAAGAGAGCTGTTGGTGTATGTAAGAAAGCTGTGTACAAGTATGTAGCAAAACAGTGCGTGTATGTAACAGAGGTGTGAGTGCATACTTCAAAGCTGTAGAAAAGCTATATGTGTTAGAACTGTGTTTGTGTATGGAGGAGAGTTGTGTGTGTATTTCGGAAAATTGCGTGTGTGATAGTAGTAGAGTTGTGTGTATGCAGGAGAGATGTGTGTATGTAGGAAAGAGGGTGGAAACTTATCAATGCTATAGGACCTATGCAAGAACCTAACATGATCAAATTTGACTCATGACAATACAGCTTTAAAAAATGCATTGGCAGCAATTGTACCGATCATCTACTTTCAATTAATTATCAGTAAATTGGTGAAAGTACACCTATTAAAAAAAAAATAACAGCCTCCTCCATATCCCCTCTAGCTGTCCTGTCCATCACCAAGATAGGTGCGTTTTCTGCCATTTTAGGTAGAAGTAATGTTCAACCAATTTGCTTCTAATTTAGACAAAGTAGTAGGAAAGTTTATCAAACAAACTCTACATATGAGCTCTATCTATTTTACAATACGTGTAATATGTATTCACAAAATGTCCATTTTCTATATGTGTGAACTTCACATCTTTTTTTTTTTTAGTAAGTTTTAGTGCATGATGAGGTGGTGTTTACCTATAGGATCCACCATCTCTTGGACTGGGCACCATTGATGGTATTTATTGGGCCCCACGTTCTTAAGTAAATCTCAATATTGCTTCAAAAAGGTAGCTATGCATATACAGTTTACAGACAGAATGTTAACATATTAAGCAAGAGTGTGACAACTTATCAGTGCTAAATGTGCCATAAAAAAACCCAGCATGTAAAATTCTTAGCTTTGACAAGTGACAACATATCTGGCAAAATGCATTGTAAACCAAATGTAATTTTTAGCTGCAGTAAATTTTAGACAATCAAAATGATGTTAAAATGTGTGTGTTTCTTACAGTCTAGAGGCTGCTTATTCTGATGGAGGAAAACACTGACAGCATCCTTCATGATCACTGAAAGAACTGTTCTCCTTTCTCCTGCCCCACACTGATCTATCTGATCGGTGCAGTGCAGGGGAGAAAGTCACCAGGACTTGCACGGATGTTGCGCATCCTGTGTAGCTGAAAAAACTTCTGCAAGACTAGCCCTTGGACCTCTTTATGAAAAGAAGAACGACACTCCTGATATGTGAGGTGGCATGGATAGGGTCCCAATCAAACAAAGTTGTTGATTAGCCATTGAACCTTTCAGGTCATGTGATCAGTCACATTCCTGGAAGGAATTTCAAGATGTGGTAATGTATACGATGGATGAGTGTACATATATATATATATATATATATATATATAAGTGTTTGTGTGTGTGGAGCTGCATGAGTATATAAGAGAGCTGTTGGTGTATGTAAGAAAGCTGTGTACAAGTATGTAGCAAAACAGTGCGTGTATGTAACAGAGGTGTGAGTGCATACTTCAAAGCTGTAGAAAAGCTATATGTGTTAGAACTGTGTTTGTGTATGGAGGAGAGTTGTGTGTGTATTTCGGAAAATTGCGTGTGTGATAGTAGTAGAGTTGTGTGTATGCAGGAGAGATGTGTGTATGTAGGAAAGAGGGTGGAAACTTATCAATGCTATAGGACCTATGCAAGAACCTAACATGATCAAATTTGACTCATGACAATACAGCTTTAAAAAATGCATTGGCAGCAATTGTACCGATCATCTACTTTCAATTAATTATCAGTAAATTGGTGAAAGTACACCTATTAAAAAAAAAATAACAGCCTCCTCCATATCCCCTCTAGCTGTCCTGTCCATCACCAAGATAGGTGCGTTTTCTGCCATTTTAGGTAGAAGTAATGTTCAACCAATTTGCTTCTAATTTAGACAAAGTAGTAGGAAAGTTTATCAAACAAACTCTACATATGAGCTCTATCTATTTTACAATACGTGTAATATGTATTCACAAAATGTCCATTTTCTATATGTGTGAACTTCACATCTTTTTTTTTTTTAGTAAGTTTTAGTGCATGATGAGGTGGTGTTTACCTATAGGATCCACCATCTCTTGGACTGGGCACCATTGATGGTATTTATTGGGCCCCACGTTCTTAAGTAAATCTCAATATTGCTTCAAAAAGGTAGCTATGCATATACAGTTTACAGACAGAATGTTAACATATTAAGCAAGAGTGTGACAACTTATCAGTGCTAAATGTGCCATAAAAAAACCCAGCATGTAAAATTCTTAGCTTTGACAAGTGACAACATATCTGGCAAAATGCATTGTAAACCAAATGTAATTTTTAGCTGCAGTAAATTTTAGACAATCAAAATGATGTTAAAATGTGTGTGTTTCTTACAGTCTAGAGGCTGCTTATTCTGATGGAGGAAAACACTGACAGCATCCTTCATGATCACTGAAAGAACTGTTCTCCTTTCTCCTGCCCCACACTGATCTATCTGATCGGTGCAGTGCAGGGGAGAAAGTCACCAGGACTTGCACGGATGTTGCGCATCCTGTGTAGCTGAAAAAACTTCTGCAAGACTAGCCCTTGGACCTCTTTATGAAAAGAAGAACGACACTCCTGATATGTGAGGTGGCATGGATAGGGTCCCAATCAAACAAAGTTGTTGATTAGCCATTGAACCTTTCAGGTCATGTGATCAGTCACATTCCTGGAAGGAATTTCAAGATGTGGTAATGTATACGATGGATGAGTGTACATATATATATATATATATATATATATAAGTGTTTGTGTGTGTGGAGCTGCATGAGTATATAAGAGAGCTGTTGGTGTATGTAAGAAAGCTGTGTACAAGTATGTAGCAAAACAGTGCGTGTATGTAACAGAGGTGTGAGTGCATACTTCAAAGCTGTAGAAAAGCTATATGTGTTAGAACTGTGTTTGTGTATGGAGGAGAGTTGTGTGTGTATTTCGGAAAATTGCGTGTGTGATAGTAGTAGAGTTGTGTGTATGCAGGAGAGATGTGTGTATGTAGGAAAGAGGGTGGAAACTTATCAATGCTATAGGACCTATGCAAGAACCTAACATGATCAAATTTGACTCATGACAATACAGCTTTAAAAAATGCATTGGCAGCAATTGTACCGATCATCTACTTTCAATGAATTATCAGCAAATTGGTGAAAGTACACCTATTAAAAAAAAAATAACAGCCTCCTCCATATCCCCTCTAGCTGTCCTGTCCATCACCAAGATAGGTGCGTTTTCTGCCATTTTAGGTAGAAGTAATGTTCAACCAATTTGCTTCTAATTTAGACAAAGTAGTAGGAAAGTTTATCAAACAAACTCTACATATGAGCTCTATCTATTTTACAATACGTGTAATATGTATTCACAAAATGTCCATTTTCTATATGTGTGAACTTCACATCTTTTTTTTTTTTTAGTAAGTTTTAGTGCATGATGAGGTGGTGTTTACCTATAGGATCCACCATCTCTTGGACTGGGCACCATTGAGGGTATTTATTGGGCCCCACGTTCTTAAGTAAATCTCAATATTGCTTCAAAAAGGTAGCTATGCATATACAGTTTACAGACAGAATGTTAACATATTAAGCAAGAGTGTGACAACTTATCAGTGCTAAATGTGCCATAAAAAAACCCAGCATGTAAAATTCTTAGCTTTGACAAGTGACAACATATCTGGCAAAATGCATTGTAAACCAAATGTAATTTTTAGCTGCAGTAAATTTTAGACAATCAAAATGATGTTAAAATGTGTGTGTTTCTTACAGTCTAGAGGCTGCTTATTCTGATGGAGGAAAACACTGACAGCATCCTTCATGATCACTGAAAGAACTGTTCTCCTTTCTCCTGCCCCACACTGATCTATCTGATCGGTGCAGTGCAGGGGAGAAAGTCACCAGGACTTGCACGGATGTTGCGCATCCTGTGTAGCTGAAAAAACTTCTGCAAGACTAGCCCTTGGACCTCTTTATGAAAAGAAGAACGACACTCCTGATATGTGAGGTGGCATGGATAGGGTCCCAATCAAACAAAGTTGTTGATTAGCCATTGAACCTTTCAGGTCATGTGATCAGTCACATTCCTGGAAGGAATTTCAAGATGTGGTAATGTATACGATGGATGAGTGTACATATATATATATATATATATATATATATAAGTGTTTGTGTGTGTGGAGCTGCATGAGTATATAAGAGAGCTGTTGGTGTATGTAAGAAAGCTGTGTACAAGTATGTAGCAAAACAGTGCGTGTATGTAACAGAGGTGTGAGTGCATACTTCAAAGCTGTAGAAAAGCTATATGTGTTAGAACTGTGTTTGTGTATGGAGGAGAGTTGTGTGTGTATTTCGGAAAATTGCGTGTGTGATAGTAGTAGAGTTGTGTGTATGCAGGAGAGATGTGTGTATGTAGGAAAGAGGGTGGAAACTTATCAATGCTATAGGACCTATGCAAGAACCTAACATGATAAAATTTGACTCATGACAATACAGCTTTAAAAAATGCATTGGCAGCAATTGTACCGATCATCTACTTTCAATTAATTATCAGTAAATTGGTGAAAGTACACCTATTAAAAAAAAAATAACAGCCTCCTCCATATCCCCTCTAGCTGTCCTGTCCATCACCAAGATAGGTGCGTTTTCTGCCATTTTAGGTAGAAGTAATGTTCAACCAATTTGCTTCTAATTTAGACAAAGTAGTAGGAAAGTTTATCAAACAAACTCTACATATGAGCTCTATCTATTTTACAATACGTGTAATATGTATTCACAAAATGTCCATTTTCTATATGTGTGAACTTCACATCTTTTTTTTTTTTAGTAAGTTTTAGTGCATGATGAGGTGGTGTTTACCTATAGGATCCACCATCTCTTGGACTGGGCACCATTGATGGTATTTATTGGGCCCCACGTTCTTAAGTAAATCTCAATATTGCTTCAAAAAGGTAGCTATGCATATACAGTTTACAGACAGAATGTTAACATATTAAGCAAGAGTGTGACAACTTATCAGTGCTAAATGTGCCATAAAAAAACCCAGCATGTAAAATTCTTAGCTTTGACAAGTGACAACATATCTGGCAAAATGCATTGTAAACCAAATGTAATTTTTAGCTGCAGTAAATTTTAGACAATCAAAATGATGTTAAAATGTGTGTGTTTCTTACAGTCTAGAGGCTGCTTATTCTGATGGAGGAAAACACTGACAGCATCCTTCATGATCACTGAAAGAACTGTTCTCCTTTCTCCTGCCCCACACTGATCTATCTGATCGGTGCAGTGCAGGGGAGAAAGTCACCAGGACTTGCACGGATGTTGCGCATCCTGTGTAGCTGAAAAAACTTCTGCAAGACTAGCCCTTGGACCTCTTTATGAAAAGAAGAACGACACTCCTGATATGTGAGGTGGCATGGATAGGGTCCCAATCAAACAAAGTTGTTGATTAGCCATTGAACCTTTCAGGTCATGTGATCAGTCACATTCCTGGAAGGAATTTCAAGATGTGGTAATGTATACGATGGATGAGTGTACATATATATATATATATATATATAAGTGTTTGTGTGTGTGGAGCTGCATGAGTATATAAGAGAGCTGTTGGTGTATGTAAGAAAGCTGTGTACAAGTATGTAGCAAAACAGTGCGTGTATGTAACAGAGGTGTGAGTGCATACTTCAAAGCTGTAGAAAAGCTATATGTGTTAGAACTGTGTTTGTGTATGGAGGAGAGTTGTGTGTGTATTTCGGAAAATTGCGTGTGTGATAGTAGTAGAGTTGTGTGTATGCAGGAGAGATGTGTGTATGTAGGAAAGAGGGTGGAAACTTATCAATGCTATAGGACCTATGCAAGAACCTAACATGATCAAATTTGACTCATGACAATACAGCTTTAAAAAATGCATTGGCAGCAATTGTACCGATCATCTACTTTCAATGAATTATCAGCAAATTGGTGAAAGTACACCTATTAAAAAAAAATAACAGCCTCCTCCATATCCCCTCTAGCTGTCCTGTCCATCACCAAGATAGGTGCGTTTTCTGCCATTTTAGGTAGAAGTAATGTTCAACCAATTTGCTTCTAATTTAGACAAAGTAGTAGGAAAGTTTATCAAACAAACTCTACATATGAGCTCTATCTATTTTACAATACGTGTAATATGTATTCACAAAATGTCCATTTTCTATATGTGTGAACTTCACATCTTTTTTTTTTTTTAGTAAGTTTTAGTGCATGATGAGGTGGTGTTTACCTATAGGATCCACCATCTCTTGGACTGGGCACCATTGATGGTATTTATTGGGCCCCACGTTCTTAAGTAAATCTCAATATTGCTTCAAAAAGGTAGCTATGCATATACAGTTTACAGACAGAATGTTAACATATTAAGCAAGAGTGTGACAACTTATCAGTGCTAAATGTGCCATAAAAAAACCCAGCATGTAAAATTCTTAGCTTTGACAAGTGACAACATATCTGGCAAAATGCATTGTAAACCAAATGTAATTTTTAGCTGCAGTAAATTTTAGACAATCAAAATGATGTTAAAATGTGTGTGTTTCTTACAGTCTAGAGGCTGCTTATTCTGATGGAGGAAAACACTGACAGCATCCTTCATGATCACTGAAAGAACTGTTCTCCTTTCTCCTGCCCCACACTGATCTATCTGATCGGTGCAGTGCAGGGGAGAAAGTCACCAGGACTTGCACGGATGTTGCGCATCCTGTGTAGCTGAAAAAACTTCTGCAAGACTAGCCCTTGGACCTCTTTATGAAAAGAAGAACGACACTCCTGATATGTGAGGTGGCATGGATAGGGTCCCAATCAAACAAAGTTGTTGATTAGCCATTGAACCTTTCAGGTCATGTGATCAGTCACATTCCTGGAAGGAATTTCAAGATGTGGTAATGTATACGATGGATGAGTGTACATATATATATATATATATATATATATATATAAGTGTTTGTGTGTGTGGAGCTGCATGAGTATATAAGAGAGCTGTTGGTGTATGTAAGAAAGCTGTGTACAAGTATGTAGCAAAACAGTGCGTGTATGTAACAGAGGTGTGAGTGCATACTTCAAAGCTGTAGAAAAGCTATATGTGTTAGAACTGTGTTTGTGTATGGAGGAGAGTTGTGTGTGTATTTCGGAAAATTGCGTGTGTGATAGTAGTAGAGTTGTGTGTATGCAGGAGAGATGTGTGTATGTAGGAAAGAGGGTGGAAACTTATCAATGCTATAGGACCTATGCAAGAACCTAACATGATCAAATTTGACTCATGACAATACAGCTTTAAAAAATGCATTGGCAGCAATTGTACCGATCATCTACTTTCAATGAATTATCAGCAAATTGGTGAAAGTACACCTATTAAAAAAAAAATAACAGCCTCCTCCATATCCCCTCTAGCTGTCCTGTCCATCACCAAGATAGGTGCGTTTTCTGCCATTTTAGGTAGAAGTAATGTTCAACCAATTTGCTTCTAATTTAGACAAAGTAGTAGGAAAGTTTATCAAACAAACTCTACATATGAGCTCTATCTATTTTACAATACGTGTAATATGTATTCACAAAATGTCCATTTTCTATATGTGTGAACTTCACATCTTTTTTTTTTTTTAGTAAGTTTTAGTGCATGATGAGGTGGTGTTTACCTATAGGATCCACCATCTCTTGGACTGGGCACCATTGATGGTATTTATTGGGCCCCACGTTCTTAAGTAAATCTCAATATTGCTTCAAAAAGGTAGCTATGCATATACAGTTTACAGACAGAATGTTAACATATTAAGCAAGAGTGTGACAACTTATCAGTGCTAAATGTGCCATAAAAAAACCCAGCATGTAAAATTCTTAGCTTTGACAAGTGACAACATATCTGGCAAAATGCATTGTAAACCAAATGTAATTTTTAGCTGCAGTAAATTTTAGACAATCAAAATGATGTTAAAATGTGTGTGTTTCTTACAGTCTAGAGGCTGCTTATTCTGATGGAGGAAAACACTGACAGCATCCTTCATGATCACTGAAAGAACTGTTCTCCTTTCTCCTGCCCCACACTGATCTATCTGATCGGTGCAGTGCAGGGGAGAAAGTCACCAGGACTTGCACGGATGTTGCGCATCCTGTGTAGCTGAAAAAACTTCTGCAAGACTAGCCCTTGGACCTCTTTATGAAAAGAAGAACGACACTCCTGATATGTGAGGTGGCATGGATAGGGTCCCAATCAAACAAAGTTGTTGATTAGCCATTGAACCTTTCAGGTCATGTGATCAGTCACATTCCTGGAAGGAATTTCAAGATGTGGTAATGTATACGATGGATGAGTGTACATATATATATATATATATATATATATATAAGTGTTTGTGTGTGTGGAGCTGCATGAGTATATAAGAGAGCTGTTGGTGTATGTAAGAAAGCTGTGTACAAGTATGTAGCAAAACAGTGCGTGTATGTAACAGAGGTGTGAGTGCATACTTCAAAGCTGTAGAAAAGCTATATGTGTTAGAACTGTGTTTGTGTATGGAGGAGAGTTGTGTGTGTATTTCGGAAAATTGCGTGTGTGATAGTAGTAGAGTTGTGTGTATGCAGGAGAGATGTGTGTATGTAGGAAAGAGGGTGGAAACTTATCAATGCTATAGGACCTATGCAAGAACCTAACATGATCAAATTTGACTCATGACAATACAGCTTTAAAAAATGCATTGGCAGCAATTGTACCGATCATCTACTTTCAATTAATTATCAGTAAATTGGTGAAAGTACACCTATTAAAAAAAAAATAACAGCCTCCTCCATATCCCCTCTAGCTGTCCTGTCCATCACCAAGATAGGTGCGTTTTCTGCCATTTTAGGTAGAAGTAATGTTCAACCAATTTGCTTCTAATTTAGACAAAGTAGTAGGAAAGTTTATCAAACAAACTCTACATATGAGCTCTATCTATTTTACAATACGTGTAATATGTATTCACAAAATGTCCATTTTCTATATGTGTGAACTTCACATCTTTTTTTTTTTTAGTAAGTTTTAGTGCATGATGAGGTGGTGTTTACCTATAGGATCCACCATCTCTTGGACTGGGCACCATTGATGGTATTTATTGGGCCCCACGTTCTTAAGTAAATCTCAATATTGCTTCAAAAAGGTAGCTATGCATATACAGTTTACAGACAGAATGTTAACATATTAAGCAAGAGTGTGACAACTTATCAGTGCTAAATGTGCCATAAAAAAACCCAGCATGTAAAATTCTTAGCTTTGACAAGTGACAACATATCTGGCAAAATGCATTGTAAACCAAATGTAATTTTTAGCTGCAGTAAATTTTAGACAATCAAAATGATGTTAAAATGTGTGTGTTTCTTACAGTCTAGAGGCTGCTTATTCTGATGGAGGAAAACACTGACAGCATCCTTCATGATCACTGAAAGAACTGTTCTCCTTTCTCCTGCCCCACACTGATCTATCTGATCGGTGCAGTGCAGGGGAGAAAGTCACCAGGACTTGCACGGATGTTGCGCATCCTGTGTAGCTGAAAAAACTTCTGCAAGACTAGCCCTTGGACCTCTTTATGAAAAGAAGAACGACACTCCTGATATGTGAGGTGGCATGGATAGGGTCCCAATCAAACAAAGTTGTTGATTAGCCATTGAACCTTTCAGGTCATGTGATCAGTCACATTCCTGGAAGGAATTTCAAGATGTGGTAATGTATACGATGGATGAGTGTACATATATATATATATATATATATAAGTGTTTGTGTGTGTGGAGCTGCATGAGTATATAAGAGAGCTGTTGGTGTATGTAAGAAAGCTGTGTACAAGTATGTAGCAAAACAGTGCGTGTATGTAACAGAGGTGTGAGTGCATACTTCAAAGCTGTAGAAAAGCTATATGTGTTAGAACTGTGTTTGTGTATGGAGGAGAGTTGTGTGTGTATTTCGGAAAATTGCGTGTGTGATAGTAGTAGAGTTGTGTGTATGCAGGAGAGATGTGTGTATGTAGGAAAGAGGGTGGAAACTTATCAATGCTATAGGACCTATGCAAGAACCTAACATGATCAAATTTGACTCATGACAATACAGCTTTAAAAAATGCATTGGCAGCAATTGTACCGATCATCTACTTTCAATGAATTATCAGCAAATTGGTGAAAGTACACCTATTAAAAAAAAAATAACAGCCTCCTCCATATCCCCTCTAGCTGTCCTGTCCATCACCAAGATAGGTGCGTTTTCTGCCATTTTAGGTAGAAGTAATGTTCAACCAATTTGCTTCTAATTTAGACAAAGTAGTAGGAAAGTTTATCAAACAAACTCTACATATGAGCTCTATCTATTTTACAATACGTGTAATATGTATTCACAAAATGTCCATTTTCTATATGTGTGAACTTCACATCTTTTTTTTTTTTTAGTAAGTTTTAGTGCATGATGAGGTGGTGTTTACCTATAGGATCCACCATCTCTTGGACTGGGCACCATTGATGGTATTTATTGGGCCCCACGTTCTTAAGTAAATCTCAATATTGCTTCAAAAAGGTAGCTATGCATATACAGTTTACAGACAGAATGTTAACATATTAAGCAAGAGTGTGACAACTTATCAGTGCTAAATGTGCCATAAAAAAACCCAGCATGTAAAATTCTTAGCTTTGACAAGTGACAACATATCTGGCAAAATGCATTGTAAACCAAATGTAATTTTTAGCTGCAGTAAATTTTAGACAATCAAAATGATGTTAAAATGTGTGTGTTTCTTACAGTCTAGAGGCTGCTTATTCTGATGGAGGAAAACACTGACAGCATCCTTCATGATCACTGAAAGAACTGTTCTCCTTTCTCCTGCCCCACACTGATCTATCTGATCGGTGCAGTGCAGGGGAGAAAGTCACCAGGACTTGCACGGATGTTGCGCATCCTGTGTAGCTGAAAAAACTTCTGCAAGACTAGCCCTTGGACCTCTTTATGAAAAGAAGAACGACACTCCTGATATGTGAGGTGGCATGGATAGGGTCCCAATCAAACAAAGTTGTTGATTAGCCATTGAACCTTTCAGGTCATGTGATCAGTCACATTCCTGGAAGGAATTTCAAGATGTGGTAATGTATACGATGGATGAGTGTACATATATATATATATATATATATATATAAGTGTTTGTGTGTGTGGAGCTGCATGAGTATATAAGAGAGCTGTTGGTGTATGTAAGAAAGCTGTGTACAAGTATGTAGCAAAACAGTGCGTGTATGTAACAGAGGTGTGAGTGCATACTTCAAAGCTGTAGAAAAGCTATATGTGTTAGAACTGTGTTTGTGTATGGAGGAGAGTTGTGTGTGTATTTCGGAAAATTGCGTGTGTGATAGTAGTAGAGTTGTGTGTATGCAGGAGAGATGTGTGTATGTAGGAAAGAGGGTGGAAACTTATCAATGCTATAGGACCTATGCAAGAACCTAACATGATCAAATTTGACTCATGACAATACAGCTTTAAAAAATGCATTGGCAGCAATTGTACCGATCATCTACTTTCAATGAATTATCAGCAAATTGGTGAAAGTACACCTATTAAAAAAAAAATAACAGCCTCCTCCATATCCCCTCTAGCTGTCCTGTCCATCACCAAGATAGGTGCGTTTTCTGCCATTTTAGGTAGAAGTAATGTTCAACCAATTTGCTTCTAATTTAGACAAAGTAGTAGGAAAGTTTATCAAACAAACTCTACATATGAGCTCTATCTATTTTACAATACGTGTAATATGTATTCACAAAATGTCCATTTTCTATATGTGTGAACTTCACATCTTTTTTTTTTTTTAGTAAGTTTTAGTGCATGATGAGGTGGTGTTTACCTATAGGATCCACCATCTCTTGGACTGGGCACCATTGAGGGTATTTATTGGGCCCCACGTTCTTAAGTAAATCTCAATATTGCTTCAAAAAGGTAGCTATGCATATACAGTTTACAGACAGAATGTTAACATATTAAGCAAGAGTGTGACAACTTATCAGTGCTAAATGTGCCATAAAAAAACCCAGCATGTAAAATTCTTAGCTTTGACAAGTGACAACATATCTGGCAAAATGCATTGTAAACCAAATGTAATTTTTAGCTGCAGTAAATTTTAGACAATCAAAATGATGTTAAAATGTGTGTGTTTCTTACAGTCTAGAGGCTGCTTATTCTGATGGAGGAAAACACTGACAGCATCCTTCATGATCACTGAAAGAACTGTTCTCCTTTCTCCTGCCCCACACTGATCTATCTGATCGGTGCAGTGCAGGGGAGAAAGTCACCAGGACTTGCACGGATGTTGCGCATCCTGTGTAGCTGAAAAAACTTCTGCAAGACTAGCCCTTGGACCTCTTTATGAAAAGAAGAACGACACTCCTGATATGTGAGGTGGCATGGATAGGGTCCCAATCAAACAAAGTTGTTGATTAGCCATTGAACCTTTCAGGTCATGTGATCAGTCACATTCCTGGAAGGAATTTCAAGATGTGGTAATGTATACGATGGATGAGTGTACATATATATATATATATATATATATATATAAGTGTTTGTGTGTGTGGAGCTGCATGAGTATATAAGAGAGCTGTTGGTGTATGTAAGAAAGCTGTGTACAAGTATGTAGCAAAACAGTGCGTGTATGTAACAGAGGTGTGAGTGCATACTTCAAAGCTGTAGAAAAGCTATATGTGTTAGAACTGTGTTTGTGTATGGAGGAGAGTTGTGTGTGTATTTCGGAAAATTGCGTGTGTGATAGTAGTAGAGTTGTGTGTATGCAGGAGAGATGTGTGTATGTAGGAAAGAGGGTGGAAACTTATCAATGCTATAGGACCTATGCAAGAACCTAACATGATAAAATTTGACTCATGACAATACAGCTTTAAAAAATGCATTGGCAGCAATTGTACCGATCATCTACTTTCAATTAATTATCAGTAAATTGGTGAAAGTACACCTATTAAAAAAAAAATAACAGCCTCCTCCATATCCCCTCTAGCTGTCCTGTCCATCACCAAGATAGGTGCGTTTTCTGCCATTTTAGGTAGAAGTAATGTTCAACCAATTTGCTTCTAATTTAGACAAAGTAGTAGGAAAGTTTATCAAACAAACTCTACATATGAGCTCTATCTATTTTACAATACGTGTAATATGTATTCACAAAATGTCCATTTTCTATATGTGTGAACTTCACATCTTTTTTTTTTTTAGTAAGTTTTAGTGCATGATGAGGTGGTGTTTACCTATAGGATCCACCATCTCTTGGACTGGGCACCATTGATGGTATTTATTGGGCCCCACGTTCTTAAGTAAATCTCAATATTGCTTCAAAAAGGTAGCTATGCATATACAGTTTACAGACAGAATGTTAACATATTAAGCAAGAGTGTGACAACTTATCAGTGCTAAATGTGCCATAAAAAAACCCAGCATGTAAAATTCTTAGCTTTGACAAGTGACAACATATCTGGCAAAATGCATTGTAAACCAAATGTAATTTTTAGCTGCAGTAAATTTTAGACAATCAAAATGATGTTAAAATGTGTGTGTTTCTTACAGTCTAGAGGCTGCTTATTCTGATGGAGGAAAACACTGACAGCATCCTTCATGATCACTGAAAGAACTGTTCTCCTTTCTCCTGCCCCACACTGATCTATCTGATCGGTGCAGTGCAGGGGAGAAAGTCACCAGGACTTGCACGGATGTTGCGCATCCTGTGTAGCTGAAAAAACTTCTGCAAGACTAGCCCTTGGACCTCTTTATGAAAAGAAGAACGACACTCCTGATATGTGAGGTGGCATGGATAGGGTCCCAATCAAACAAAGTTGTTGATTAGCCATTGAACCTTTCAGGTCATGTGATCAGTCACATTCCTGGAAGGAATTTCAAGATGTGGTAATGTATACGATGGATGAGTGTACATATATATATATATATATATATAAGTGTTTGTGTGTGTGGAGCTGCATGAGTATATAAGAGAGCTGTTGGTGTATGTAAGAAAGCTGTGTACAAGTATGTAGCAAAACAGTGCGTGTATGTAACAGAGGTGTGAGTGCATACTTCAAAGCTGTAGAAAAGCTATATGTGTTAGAACTGTGTTTGTGTATGGAGGAGAGTTGTGTGTGTATTTCGGAAAATTGCGTGTGTGATAGTAGTAGAGTTGTGTGTATGCAGGAGAGATGTGTGTATGTAGGAAAGAGGGTGGAAACTTATCAATGCTATAGGACCTATGCAAGAACCTAACATGATCAAATTTGACTCATGACAATACAGCTTTAAAAAATGCATTGGCAGCAATTGTACCGATCATCTACTTTCAATGAATTATCAGCAAATTGGTGAAAGTACACCTATTAAAAAAAAATAACAGCCTCCTCCATATCCCCTCTAGCTGTCCTGTCCATCACCAAGATAGGTGCGTTTTCTGCCATTTTAGGTAGAAGTAATGTTCAACCAATTTGCTTCTAATTTAGACAAAGTAGTAGGAAAGTTTATCAAACAAACTCTACATATGAGCTCTATCTATTTTACAATACGTGTAATATGTATTCACAAAATGTCCATTTTCTATATGTGTGAACTTCACATCTTTTTTTTTTTTTAGTAAGTTTTAGTGCATGATGAGGTGGTGTTTACCTATAGGATCCACCATCTCTTGGACTGGGCACCATTGATGGTATTTATTGGGCCCCACGTTCTTAAGTAAATCTCAATATTGCTTCAAAAAGGTAGCTATGCATATACAGTTTACAGACAGAATGTTAACATATTAAGCAAGAGTGTGACAACTTATCAGTGCTAAATGTGCCATAAAAAAACCCAGCATGTAAAATTCTTAGCTTTGACAAGTGACAACATATCTGGCAAAATGCATTGTAAACCAAATGTAATTTTTAGCTGCAGTAAATTTTAGACAATCAAAATGATGTTAAAATGTGTGTGTTTCTTACAGTCTAGAGGCTGCTTATTCTGATGGAGGAAAACACTGACAGCATCCTTCATGATCACTGAAAGAACTGTTCTCCTTTCTCCTGCCCCACACTGATCTATCTGATCGGTGCAGTGCAGGGGAGAAAGTCACCAGGACTTGCACGGATGTTGCGCATCCTGTGTAGCTGAAAAAACTTCTGCAAGACTAGCCCTTGGACCTCTTTATGAAAAGAAGAACGACACTCCTGATATGTGAGGTGGCATGGATAGGGTCCCAATCAAACAAAGTTGTTGATTAGCCATTGAACCTTTCAGGTCATGTGATCAGTCACATTCCTGGAAGGAATTTCAAGATGTGGTAATGTATACGATGGATGAGTGTACATATATATATATATATATATATATATATAAGTGTTTGTGTGTGTGGAGCTGCATGAGTATATAAGAGAGCTGTTGGTGTATGTAAGAAAGCTGTGTACAAGTATGTAGCAAAACAGTGCGTGTATGTAACAGAGGTGTGAGTGCATACTTCAAAGCTGTAGAAAAGCTATATGTGTTAGAACTGTGTTTGTGTATGGAGGAGAGTTGTGTGTGTATTTCGGAAAATTGCGTGTGTGATAGTAGTAGAGTTGTGTGTATGCAGGAGAGATGTGTGTATGTAGGAAAGAGGGTGGAAACTTATCAATGCTATAGGACCTATGCAAGAACCTAACATGATCAAATTTGACTCATGACAATACAGCTTTAAAAAATGCATTGGCAGCAATTGTACCGATCATCTACTTTCAATGAATTATCAGCAAATTGGTGAAAGTACACCTATTAAAAAAAAAATAACAGCCTCCTCCATATCCCCTCTAGCTGTCCTGTCCATCACCAAGATAGGTGCGTTTTCTGCCATTTTAGGTAGAAGTAATGTTCAACCAATTTGCTTCTAATTTAGACAAAGTAGTAGGAAAGTTTATCAAACAAACTCTACATATGAGCTCTATCTATTTTACAATACGTGTAATATGTATTCACAAAATGTCCATTTTCTATATGTGTGAACTTCACATCTTTTTTTTTTTTTAGTAAGTTTTAGTGCATGATGAGGTGGTGTTTACCTATAGGATCCACCATCTCTTGGACTGGGCACCATTGATGGTATTTATTGGGCCCCACGTTCTTAAGTAAATCTCAATATTGCTTCAAAAAGGTAGCTATGCATATACAGTTTACAGACAGAATGTTAACATATTAAGCAAGAGTGTGACAACTTATCAGTGCTAAATGTGCCATAAAAAAACCCAGCATGTAAAATTCTTAGCTTTGACAAGTGACAACATATCTGGCAAAATGCATTGTAAACCAAATGTAATTTTTAGCTGCAGTAAATTTTAGACAATCAAAATGATGTTAAAATGTGTGTGTTTCTTACAGTCTAGAGGCTGCTTATTCTGATGGAGGAAAACACTGACAGCATCCTTCATGATCACTGAAAGAACTGTTCTCCTTTCTCCTGCCCCACACTGATCTATCTGATCGGTGCAGTGCAGGGGAGAAAGTCACCAGGACTTGCACGGATGTTGCGCATCCTGTGTAGCTGAAAAAACTTCTGCAAGACTAGCCCTTGGACCTCTTTATGAAAAGAAGAACGACACTCCTGATATGTGAGGTGGCATGGATAGGGTCCCAATCAAACAAAGTTGTTGATTAGCCATTGAACCTTTCAGGTCATGTGATCAGTCACATTCCTGGAAGGAATTTCAAGATGTGGTAATGTATACGATGGATGAGTGTACATATATATATATATATATATATATATATAAGTGTTTGTGTGTGTGGAGCTGCATGAGTATATAAGAGAGCTGTTGGTGTATGTAAGAAAGCTGTGTACAAGTATGTAGCAAAACAGTGCGTGTATGTAACAGAGGTGTGAGTGCATACTTCAAAGCTGTAGAAAAGCTATATGTGTTAGAACTGTGTTTGTGTATGGAGGAGAGTTGTGTGTGTATTTCGGAAAATTGCGTGTGTGATAGTAGTAGAGTTGTGTGTATGCAGGAGAGATGTGTGTATGTAGGAAAGAGGGTGGAAACTTATCAATGCTATAGGACCTATGCAAGAACCTAACATGATCAAATTTGACTCATGACAATACAGCTTTAAAAAATGCATTGGCAGCAATTGTACCGATCATCTACTTTCAATTAATTATCAGTAAATTGGTGAAAGTACACCTATTAAAAAAAAAATAACAGCCTCCTCCATATCCCCTCTAGCTGTCCTGTCCATCACCAAGATAGGTGCGTTTTCTGCCATTTTAGGTAGAAGTAATGTTCAACCAATTTGCTTCTAATTTAGACAAAGTAGTAGGAAAGTTTATCAAACAAACTCTACATATGAGCTCTATCTATTTTACAATACGTGTAATATGTATTCACAAAATGTCCATTTTCTATATGTGTGAACTTCACATCTTTTTTTTTTTTAGTAAGTTTTAGTGCATGATGAGGTGGTGTTTACCTATAGGATCCACCATCTCTTGGACTGGGCACCATTGATGGTATTTATTGGGCCCCACGTTCTTAAGTAAATCTCAATATTGCTTCAAAAAGGTAGCTATGCATATACAGTTTACAGACAGAATGTTAACATATTAAGCAAGAGTGTGACAACTTATCAGTGCTAAATGTGCCATAAAAAAACCCAGCATGTAAAATTCTTAGCTTTGACAAGTGACAACATATCTGGCAAAATGCATTGTAAACCAAATGTAATTTTTAGCTGCAGTAAATTTTAGACAATCAAAATGATGTTAAAATGTGTGTGTTTCTTACAGTCTAGAGGCTGCTTATTCTGATGGAGGAAAACACTGACAGCATCCTTCATGATCACTGAAAGAACTGTTCTCCTTTCTCCTGCCCCACACTGATCTATCTGATCGGTGCAGTGCAGGGGAGAAAGTCACCAGGACTTGCACGGATGTTGCGCATCCTGTGTAGCTGAAAAAACTTCTGCAAGACTAGCCCTTGGACCTCTTTATGAAAAGAAGAACGACACTCCTGATATGTGAGGTGGCATGGATAGGGTCCCAATCAAACAAAGTTGTTGATTAGCCATTGAACCTTTCAGGTCATGTGATCAGTCACATTCCTGGAAGGAATTTCAAGATGTGGTAATGTATACGATGGATGAGTGTACATATATATATATATATATATATAAGTGTTTGTGTGTGTGGAGCTGCATGAGTATATAAGAGAGCTGTTGGTGTATGTAAGAAAGCTGTGTACAAGTATGTAGCAAAACAGTGCGTGTATGTAACAGAGGTGTGAGTGCATACTTCAAAGCTGTAGAAAAGCTATATGTGTTAGAACTGTGTTTGTGTATGGAGGAGAGTTGTGTGTGTATTTCGGAAAATTGCGTGTGTGATAGTAGTAGAGTTGTGTGTATGCAGGAGAGATGTGTGTATGTAGGAAAGAGGGTGGAAACTTATCAATGCTATAGGACCTATGCAAGAACCTAACATGATCAAATTTGACTCATGACAATACAGCTTTAAAAAATGCATTGGCAGCAATTGTACCGATCATCTACTTTCAATGAATTATCAGCAAATTGGTGAAAGTACACCTATTAAAAAAAAAATAACAGCCTCCTCCATATCCCCTCTAGCTGTCCTGTCCATCACCAAGATAGGTGCGTTTTCTGCCATTTTAGGTAGAAG
>NW_027368222.1:0-51454 GCF_046119375.1 Phyllobates terribilis
ATAAAACCCTCAATGATAGAGCTACTGCCCATTTTTCAGGGTCATCCCGATGAAGATCCAATCATGCACCTAAAAATATTTCATGATATTTGCATATTGACAGGCCGTCGTCGAGCCGCTGTCAAAGCAACTTCCCTTCAAACTACTCTACATGTGTAAAGGGGTAAGTAAGGGTCAAATCCCACAGGGAGTAAATGAATCAATTCTTGTGCTTATAATCTAATTAGCTTTTAAGGTAATAAAGAGGGAAAAGGGGGAAATATGATTGATTGATCGGGAAAACTAATAAAAGCAAGCGCTTTGTTCTCCTAAGAATCAACCTACGAAGTTATGTGTTTGATCATCGAATTCCTATTATAAATTGGGTTCTATCTTTATGCTATATGCTACGTTTGTCCTAATCCATGTACTAAGGTTGCTAAATAGGTCAACTAGTCCTAATAGCGTCAAACCTACCAATCTAGCCATGAAACTGTCAAGACTAAATCCTAGGCAACATTAAGTTCATGAATATATAGGAAGGTATATTGCCCTTGGCACCTATACCTCATTAATCTCCTTATCCTACAAGTCCAACTAGTCCAAGTAGATATTTGTGCCACTAAGTAGGCAAGGTTCTCCACCTAGGATAAACCAGGCTCTGACTATATGAAAGAAACATGTAAACCTAGGTAGCTAAGCCAGATAAACATATTGCAATCAATTAATAAACAATCAAGAGATTGAAACAACACAATAGCATATAAATAGAACCAAAGGAGGAAAACTACAAAACCCATACCTCCGCAGGCCTTAGCACGGAGAAAAAAGAAAAGGAGATTACTCTCTATTCATCCTAACAAATCTCTTCTATTATTCTTTTGAAAATGTGATAATAGATGATTACGGAGAGGTAAATCTCTCCATATTTAATGGAAATAAGCAAGCTAACCCTAAATTAAAACCCTAAAATGAGTTGTGTCAAAGCCCAGCTCGCAATACACATTAAACTAGGGTAGAAAGGCCCAAAACAATCCTCAAGAGAAGATTTTTCCACGGCTGGAGATCCATGGTGGCGCGGACGCGTATATAAGGGTGCGTGCGCGTCTGCCCCAGTGAGCAAGGCGCGGTCGCGTCCCAACTTCTGCAGAATAGCTACGTCCGTAAAATCGCCGTAACTTTTGACTCACAACTCCAAGTATCCTCATCTTTTTAGGTATTCAATTAAACTACAATATCTAACTTCTCCAATTAGAATCACCTCAATCGGACATAGGATCATGGAGAACGAGCCATTTGAAATCATCCCAACAGCTCAGTACTTCTTTTTCGCCCCTTCTTCACTTGTATTCGTCCTTTTGCCTTCCGTGCCTTCTCCCTTGTGCGCATAATCCTCGTGTTTGTACTCTTTGCTTTGCGACGTCCGGATTACGGCAATACTCTCCTCTTGTCTCCTTTTACGCCGATAGTTGATGCTAATTCCCACTCTTAATAGTCTATGAAATGCCTCCAATCATACCCCGACACTTGAACTATTGCTCGTCCTCGAGCAAACTTGAGGCTAACTCTTTGGTGGTTAAGCGAGTACGGAGAGTACAATCGGGGTGGTCCTTGATCGACTTCCGGCTTATGGTACCTAGCATCATAGAATAACGGGTGTAGATTCTGACTCTCGACATAAACTTCAAAGTAATGCATTTAAACTAGCTTGACTCTACAATGGTATCATGTATCCCCCCCAATATTTGAACTATGCTAACCCCTACGCAGATGCAATCGCTTAAATCTCCAAACTATACCAAAAAGATCTCTATTTAAGTGACATAAGAATGTGAATAACGAAAGATTAAATAAATGACTATGGATTGTCCTAACATGCTTCCTACTTATGATAATTCTGCAGAAGTTCCAATATTGTCAAAAACAACCATCAACAACACTTTGCTCAAGTAATACCAAATGTATTTTTCCTTGCTCCCTTTTATCCTAGTACATTTTTTTTTCTTTTTACACTTTTACATTTAGGGTGCAGGGTCCGTCCATTTTTATGGTCCATAGCAACTTTATTGTGTTACCAGGTAGAACATGTCCATTTTAAGGTCCATGCTACTATGATACTCTTTTGCTTAATAGATCATGGAGGATCGATCCCTCAGTTATTTTTCACACCTCAGGCATCGTGTGCTCTTCCGATTTTATTTTACTAGGAGCTCACTACCTTTATACTTTTTTTCTTTTTCATGCAAAAGGACGGGAGCAATTTATTATGACATAAAGTTAAACAAAAGAAAAGGTGGTAATTATGCAATTTTTAATAAGGTTCTAGTGTGTCCTAATCACAATCCACATTGTCAAGCCTAAGTCATCTACCTAATTCATCATATCCTCACCATATACACTTGAGATATCAACATCTAAGTCATAGTAAAAAAAATTTAAGATCATGCATCTTTTTAGAAGTTCACAACGTCAAAAACAAGGGGAAAAACTATGGATACCGACTCATAAAATTCAAAAATAAAGGGGAAAAATGACTCAAAAATTTAAATGCAGGGATATGCGAGGCTAATCCCCTCCCCCACACTTAAACTACACAATGTCCTCATTGTGAAACAAGGAAACATATAACTCAAGTGGGAAAAGATAAATTACCTCTTTGCCGGGTTGCCTCCCGGTCAGCGCCTTTGTTTAACGTTTTGGCTCGACACCTTGCTCTCAGTGTTATCAAGCAATAGGCTTTTTGAAGGCCATATCATCTACAAATCCTCGCTTCTTCCTCACAACATAGGATCTGGCGCCTTAACGTTTCCTAATCCTCTTGTCGAACCAACCTTTCTTCTTCTTCTTCCTCATCGTGCGTGGCCTCTTTAGGTGATTTGTATGACGATCCACATGTTCTTGGGATTCTAGAGTCCCGAACATTTATAGATGTGGATGCACGTAGGTGTTTGACGCAGCTTGTGGTCATCTCCTGGATCAAGTAAGTCACCCTTATCATCAAGTGGTGGACCTGGATCATATTCATTGTCGTTCAACAACTGAGAGAGACCTTTCCATACAACGGTTTCGAAGCGGTCTTGGGTACATGGATTTGGTGCGCGGGCACGCACATTGGCAGAGAAAAGGACGCGGCTGCGCAGGTACGGGACACGGACGTGCCTAGGATTAGGAGGCTCGGCGAGGGTGCGTGGAGGTGGATGCGGTCCCGTCGGTACTTCCAAAACCATCACCGTCAAGGCCCGGTCGTGTGTTTCCGGAGTGCGGTCGTGCTATTCTGCAGTGTCCGGCTTGTGTTCACGCTCTTCGTGCTATGGGTGCACATTTTTCGGTACTTCAGCCTCAACCTCTTCTTCATCAAATTTCATGTTAATGGACACACCTGGATCAAACATGGCCTCTTCAAAGCGAGTCTTACCTATACGACATGGAATGCTTCCCATTACAAGGTCATTGTGCTTCCTGGGCATGCACCTCTGCACTACAGCCAACTCTTGCTTGCTCACCATGATCTTCTATTGTCCTCCTGACCTCTGTTTCTTGTTCACCTCGCACTTTCTAAAGATCTCAAACAACTCCTTTTCACTTTCCGGCCTTCTTGTGTCTTTTAATGCTTCAAGGAATGGTGCAAGGGGCTTCTCGGATCCCAGCAGTGGAAAGTTTGTACGTACGTAGTAATTGTGGCGTAGCCTAAACTCTCCTCTTGGGTCACTAACGTCTTTTGCATCCTCTACCTCTGCGGTGTTACGGGTCTCCATTGCAACAGCAGGTACGACGCGATCGCGTGTGTTGGATGCGTGTCCGCGTTCTTCATCAGATACAATACCGTGATCGTGCGTTATATGGCGCGTTTGTGTGAAATCTTCCTAAGGGATCACCGCCTTGGTGCGGTCGCGCAGATCACCAACGCGGTCGCACCGCTCTTCAGAAGCTGGTGCGCAATCGCGCATGGCGGGGTGCGGTCGCATCTCCATCTCTGCGGAACATTCAACTTCTTGCATTGGAGGGGTTTTATTGAGATCTTTTGCACTTCTCAGGACTGCAGTGACCGTTTTAGCGATCACTGAGAAAGGGGGCCTCGACTCCTCATGAGTATGTCCTTCGCCATTTTTACCTTCCAGTACCTCTCCCTTGTTTCTTGTCCGTTCGGATGGGGTAGTTTCATATTCCATTTTGCTCTCCGCCATGTATTGCAACCTTTCCAATGCCTCCTTAACGATCGTGTTTAGTACATTTCCTCCACAAGCAGCATCAATCATTCGTCTTTCGGAACTGAGTAACCCATCAATCTCGAATATTGCTAAGCTTTCTCTATCGTACCCATGACAAAGGGAAGCTTGCAACCAATACTTTGAACCGTGCCAAATAGTCGTGAAGGGTCTCCACCTCCCGTTGCTCGATGTGGGAAATTTCTTTCTTAAACGTTATGACCTTCATAGCTGGGAAGTAGTGATTTAGGAATTATCTGTGCAGCATCTGCCAACTGGTTATAGTGCTGTTCCCTTGATGGCAATACCAGGATCGAGCACGGTCTCTTAAAGTCAATCCGAATATCCTCAATTTGAAATGTTCTTCGGGTGCGTTCAAAGGTTTAGTGCATAAGAAAATGTCATTAAATATGTTTAGGTGCATGATCGGATCTTCATCATCCTGGCCATGGAAGATGGGAAGCAGCTCTATCATTGAGGGTTTTATCTGGTATGAATCTATTCCCTCTGTGGGCGGTAGGATAACCGCTTGGTGTAGTTGTGCCCTATCCGAATTTATCTTCTCAATCAGCGTATGGCTGTTCCCATAATTCAGCTGGGACGCCATGTCTACCCGATAGTTGCTTTTTTTTTCTGAATTAGCTCAACAAGAACGTAATTAGTAGTACGGGTGCTGGCCGTAAAATGGCCGTCACCAAAGTTAATTAAACCAAACACAATAAGAGAAATTAGACTCCCCGGCAACGGCGCCAATTTGATAGGCCGTCGTTGAGCGCTGTCAAAGTAATTTCCCTTCAAACTACTCTACATGAGTAAAGCGGTAAGTTGGGGTCGAATCCCATAGGGATTCAATGAGTCAATTCTTGTGCTTATAATCTAATTAGCTTTTAAGCTAATAAAACGGGAAAAGGGGGGAAATATGATTGGTTGATCGGGAAAACTAATAAAAGCAAGCGCTTTATTCTCCTAAGCATCAACCTACGAAGTTATGGGTTTGATCATCGAATTCCTATTACAAATTGGGTTCTATCTCTATACTATATGCTATGTTTGTCCTAATCCATGTACTAAGGTTGCTAAATAGGTCAACTTGTCCTAATAGTGTCTAACCTACCAATCTAGCCATGAAACTATCAAGACTAAATCCTAGGCATCATTAAGTTCATGAATAAATAGGAAGGCATAATGCCCTTGGCGCCTATACCACATTAATCTCTCTATCCTACAAGTCCAACTAGTCCAAGTAGAGATTTGTGCCACTAAGTAGCCCAGGTTCTCCAAATAGGATAAACTAGGCCCCGACTATATGAAAGAAACATGTAAACCTAGGTAGCTAAGCCAGATAAACATATTATAATCAATTACTAAACAATCAAGAGATGAAAACAACAAAATAGCATATTATTTGAAGCAAAGGAGGAAAACTACAAAACCCATACCTCCACAGGCCTTATCCCGGAGAAAAAAGCAAAGGAGATAACTCCCTATTCATCCTAACAAAGCTCTTCTATTATTCTTTTGAAAATGTGATAATGGGTGATTAGGGAGAGGCAAAGCTCTCCCTATTTATAAGAATTAAGCAAGCTAACCCTAAATGAAAACCCTAAAATTAGTGGCATGGAAGCCCAGTCCGGAATACATATTATACTAGGGTAGAAAGGCCCAAAATAATCCGCAAGAGAAGAGTTTTCTGCGGCTAGAGATCCACGGAGGCGCGAGCGCACATCTAAGGGAGCGGGCGCGTCTGCCCCAGTGAGCAAGGCGCGATCGCGTCCCAGCTTCTACAAAATAGCTACGTCCGTAAAATCTCCTTAAAGTTTGACTCACAACTCCGATTGCTATCATTTTTTGAGGTCTTCAATTAAACTCCAATATCTAACTCCTCAAATTGGAATCACATCAACCGGACATCGGATAAGGGAGAACGAGCCATCTGAACTTAGCTCAGCATCTCAGCACTTCTTTTTCCCCCCTTATTCACTTGTATTCATCCCTTTGCCTTGTAGGCCTTCTCCCTTGTGCGCATAATCCTCGGGTTGTACTCATTTCTCTACGACGTCGGGATTATGGCAACACGCTCCTCTTGTGGCATTTACGCCGATTGTTGATGATAATTCCCACTCTTAATAGTGTATGAAATGCCTCCAATCACATATGCATTAAACCTCCTAACACACCCAAAGAACATTTCAAACTAAGAATATTCGGATTGACTTAAAAAGACCGTGCTCGAACTTGGTATTACCAGCAATGGAATGGGTCTATAACCAGTTGGGAGATGCTCATAGAGAATTCCTAAATCAATACTTCCCAGCTGCAAGGTCAATGCGCTCAAGAGAATAATCTCCCACATCGAGCAGCGGGAGGTTGAAACCCTTCACAACTATCTGACACGGTTCTAAGGCTTGGTTGCAAGCTCCCCTTGTCATGGATACAATGAAAAAAGCTTGGCAATCTTCTTAAATCAATGGGTTACTCAACTCAGAAAGACGAATGGTTGATGCTGCTTGTGGATGAAATGTTCTAAATAGGAGCGCTGAGGAAGCTATGGAAAGGTTGCGATACATGGAGGAAAGCACGAGAGACTATGAAGCAACCACAACCGAACAGACCAGCAACAGGGATGAAGTCCTGGAAGATGAACACCGTGCAACACATATTCGTGAGGAACCAAGTCCCCCTATAAAAGAGATTTCCAAAGTGGTCGCTGCAGTCTTGAGAAGTGGAAAGGGTCTTGATAAAACTTTTCTGGTGCAAGAGACTGAAGAGCACGCAGAAACAGGGACGTGACCGCGCCCTGACACGCGCGAACCCGCACCTGCTTCTAAGGAGCCGCGCGACCGTGCCGAGGCGGTGATTTTTCCGGAAGAATGCACGCGACCACGTCATACAACGCGCGATTGCGCCATTCCTACTGATGTAATGGAGACCCCAACAGTGCTGAGGCAGAGGGCGCATAAGAGGTATTGACTTGAGAGGCGACTTTAGGCTGCGCCAAAGTAAGTACGTGTGTCCAAACTTTCCACCTCTCCGATATGAGAAGCCCCTTGCTCCTTTCTCCAAAGCGTTAAGGGCTCGTTTGGTATTAATATCTAGATATAAGGTATGAGTATCAAGATATGGGTATGAGGTATCGGGTATGGCTATGAGATATCGGATATGGGTATGTATATGAATGATATACTTGATATACTCATTTTTGGAGAGATATCAAAAACACACTCTAATATCATTTTGATACCCATACCTGATATACTTATCCACATACCAAACAACATATATCAGTTTGATATTGATATACTGATTATACCAAACACAAGCATGGGGATGAGTGATACTCATACCCATACCTGATATCTAGATATCAATACCAAACAGGCCCTAAAATATACAGGAAGACTGGAAAGTGACAAGGAGTTGTTCGAGATCTTCAATAAGTATGAGGTGAAAATCCCGCTACTCAAGCTGATCAAGAGCGTCCCTCGATACGATAAGTTATTGAAAGAACTATGCACGGTGAAGAGAAACCAGAAGTAAGAGGGCAACAGAAGATTATGCTAAGCAAACAAGTGTCAGCCGTGATGCAAAGACGCATGCCTAAGAAGCACAATAACCCTGGAATGTTATCCCATGTCGAATAGGTGAAATTCACTTTGAAAAGGCAATGTTAGATTAAGGTGCGTCCATTAATATGATTACATACTCTTTATACAAAATGTTAGGACTAGTACCTTTATAGGAAATTGGAATAGTAATTCAACTAGCTGATAGATCCACAGTATACCCCAAGGGAATTGTTGAGGATGTTTTAGTTATGGTTGACAAACTAATATTTTCTGCTGATTTCGTCGTCCTAGATATGGAAAATGAGGGGCAAGCTGCACCTATTTTGTTAGGGAGACATTTCATGAGAACGACAAACACTAGGATAGATCTAGCTAGTGGGTTGCTAACATTGGAATTCGATGGGGAGGTCATTGAGTTCAATCTCTTTGAGGCTATGAAGCATCTTATAGAGGATGCTGCCTCTATATGCTCGCTTGATATGATTGACACTATAGTCCAAGATTCCTTCAACCTAGCTGGTAATGACTCTTTGAAATTAGATATAGAAAATAGTGTTGAATCAAGACATGATGAAGATATGATATTAGGGAACAACAACGAAACTAAAGTGCATTTGGCCGGTGGGCCCATTTCGCTAACATTAGAAAGCGAGAGGCTTCTTCCCTCTATTGTGCAGGAACCCAAGATTGAGCTCAAGCAACTATTAGAACACCTAAAGTACCCCTTCCTCGGAGTGGATGACACCTTACCAGTAATCATCTCAAGCAAGATATCAGAGAAACAGGAAGAAAGGCTGGTAGGGGTGCTGAAGGACAATATTGAAGCACCAGGATGGACAATTGCGGATATCAAAGGAATCAGCCCTGCCACATGTATGAAGCGCATCTTGTTAGATGAGGGAGCAAAACCCTCTAGACAACCTCAAAGAAGGCTTAACCCACCAATGATGGAGGTGGTCAAGAAGAAAGTTCTTAAGCTGCTACGTGCTGGTATGATATTCCGTATTTCAGATAGCTAGTGGGTAAGCCCGACGCATGTCGTTCCTAAAAAGGGAGGTATTGGGTAGTAGAAAACAATCACGACGAGCTAGTTCCAATGAGGTCCCAAACTGGGTGGTGAGTTTGTATTGATTACCGCAAGCTGAATGCGGTAACCAAGAAAGATCACTTCCCCTTTCCATTCATCAACCAAATGCTCAAGAGACTGGTCGGTAAACGATACTATGCTTCATGGATTGGTATTCAGGGTACTTTCAAATCGCCATCACTCCAGAGACCAAGAGAAGACCACATTTACCTGCCCTATGGGCACATTTGCATACAACATGATGCCTTTTGGGTTGCGTAACACACCCGATACTTTTCAACGATGCATGGTAAGCATCTTCTCAGAATTTATAGAGAAATTTATAGAGGTCTTCATGGACAATTTCATAGTACACGAGGACAACTTTGATAACTGTCTGGATCACCTGTCCCTCGTATTGCAAAGATGTGTAGACACGAACTGGGTGCTCAACTGGGAGAAGTGTCACTTCATGGTGGAGCAAGGAATAGTTCTTGGCCACATCATCTCAGCAAAAGGGATTGAAGTAGACAAAGCCAAGGTAGACATTATCCAGTCACTACCGTAATGTTAAAGATGTAAGATCATTCCTAGGACACGCATGATTCTACCGACGGTTCATCAAAGATTTCTCAAAAATCCCAGTTCCCTTGTGAAAACTGTTAAAAAAGGAGGTGAGTTTCGAACCAACCAATGAATTCAAGAGGGCATTCGACACATTAAAATCCCACCTCACAGAAGCACCCATCATCAAGGCCCCTAATTAGACTGCCCCCTTCGAGATCATGTGTGATGCAAGCAATTATGCGGTAGGGGCAGTCCTTGGTCAGAAAATAGGAAGAGCGACGCATGTAATCTACTACGCCTCTACCACTATAAATGAGGACATCGGAACTACTCCACCACCGAAAAAGAACTATTAGCTGTCATCTTCGCCCTAGAGAAGTTCAGGCAATATCTGTTGGGCACCAAAGTAATAATCCATACAGATCACGCTACACTACGATACTTGATGACCAAGAAGGATTTAAAGCCACGAATTATTCGATGGATTCTTTTTTTGAGCGAGTTCGATGTGGAGATAAGAGATAAAAAGGGCACCGAAAACTTGGTGGCAGGCAATCTAAGCAGAATAGTTCAAGATGATGCTGCATCTAGAACTCCTATCCTTGCGGAATTTCCAAACGAGATGTTGTACAAACTTTGCACGGTGTTAAGCACCGACCTACACCGCGATCCCTGGGAGGAAATCTTGGCAATGCAGTCATTCAAACCTTGGTTCACGGATGTGGTAAACTACATCGTTAGAGGGGAGTTCTCGCCGAATTTTTCTAGATCACAAAGGGACAAGATCAAACACGAAAGTCAGTTTGACTTTATGGGATCCTTTCCTAGCTCCAATGGGAATATATATATTTTGTTTGCGTTGGACTACGTTTCCAAATGGGTGGAAGCGAAGGCCACCAGGACTGATGACTCTAAAGTAGTGGCAGGTTTCCTGAAGGAACATATATTCTTTCATTTTGGAATCCCAAAGGCGATAATCAGTGATCTGGGGACCCATTTTTGCAACAAGACAGTGAGCGCACTCTTGAAAAAGTACCATGTCACACATAAAATCTCCACCGCTTAACACCCCCAATCAAATGGCCAAGTAAAGTTCTCCAACAGACAGATCAAGGGTATTATGGAAATGACGGTAGCCCTGAATAGAAAAGACTGGAGCTCGCGGCTGAACGATGCACTTTGGGCTTACCGAACATCGGAATGTCGCCATTCCGGTTGGTTTATGGCAAAACATGCCATCTTCCCGTGGAATTGGAACACAAGGCGTGGTGGGCAGTGCAGAAGTGCAACATGGAGTTAGACGAGGCAGGAGACATAAGGAGACTGCAAATCCTTCAGCTAGACGAAATACGTAAAGACACGTATGAAAATGCGGTAATCTACAAGGAAAAGACGTGAGCCTGGCATGATAAGCATATCTTGCGAAGAAATTTTCAAGTAGGATAAAAGGTCCTGATATACCAGTCTCGATTGAAACTTTTCCCAGGAAAACTATGGTCCCGCAAGAATGGGTCGTACACCATAGCTCATGTCTATCCGCAAGTCGCAGTTGATCTCTATGACCCGGGATCAAATAACGTATTCAAATTAAACGGACAAAGGATCAAACCGTATCAAGAAGATTTCAACAAGGAAGACCTTGAATCTCGAAGAGCGGGCGACATTTGAGTAATATACAAAGTACGAAGTCTAGCCGAAGACTCAAAACACGACGCTGCTCGGGAGGCAACATGAGGTACTATGTTCTATTTTCTTCATTGGACTAATAAGATATTTGAGGATCGCCAGACGCGCCCATGCCACTGAAGACGCACCCGTGCACCAGTTTCTGTAAAGCGAGCGCGATGCACCGATTAACGTAGGCGCCACCGCGCTTCCTTAGGCGCGATCGCACACCTTCTCGATCTCCGCAAGCCGAATTCGAAAAAAGAGAAAAAAAATCAAAAAACCTTATCACCTTCATCCCTCTCCTCTTCCCTTTACCACTAACCAAAACCTAGCCCCCAAAACCAAAAACTCTCTCCAAATCCCAAATCTTCAAAAACTCACCAAATTGCACTACACCAAGGAAGATTCCACAACCCCCATCCCTACTTCAACATTATCTACTCCTTCCATCCAAATTTCAATCAATATCCCTATTGACATCTCTGCTCCCCTCAAAAACAAGAAAAACCCAAAATTTCAGGCAAATCTCCCTCAAGAACCACCACTAATACGTACTTCCGACAACATCTTGGATCTAACAACAATTTGGGGACGCGGAACTGCAAATACGCGACTGCGCATTCGAAGACGCGACCACACATTTGAAGACGCGACCATGCATTCACAACTTAACTGACGCGACCGCGCTCCCTTAGACGCACCCGCGCCCTACCCTCTGTAAGCCCTTCATGTTCACAGTTTAAATTCACGCCTCTTGTCGGTGTTTGTAGTTGTGGTGTCCGTTTTGCTCTCGAGATTGCTTGTGGTTGTTGGTTTTGCTTGTGGTTGTTGGTATTTGCTTGTGGTTGGTTTTGGGTTGAAAATGTCGAAGTGTTCATGCAAAGAGGTAGGATATTCATCAGGGAGTTTTCCCCAAGGCCCTACGGTGGCTATGTTCACTATACCTCGCCGCCCCTACGTTCACTAAGTTCATTAAATAATTCCTCGTCTCTTTCAGCGAGGATAAGAATGATAAAACTAGAGAAGTTGAGGGCATCACATTCTCCTATAAAAAGAGGGCGTGATCGGTTTCCATCGCCCAAATGAAGGAAATTTTCGGGGTTACGAAGGACCCCTCCGACAGTTATGACACGGCGGTAGGTACCCGCCCCCAAGAGTTCTTCTATACAATTTCTGGCGCCCCGCATAGGGGAAATAACGAGTACAACTACAATTTATTCCACCCTTGCCTCCGCTTAGCGCACAAGGTCCTTGCCGGCACGTTCCTCGGAAAGGGGGAGTTGAACAAGTTATCTGCCTACGAACTTTGGTACACGTAGAACCTGATGCAGGAGTGCGAGAGAACGCCTGACTGGATCTCCATATTTTTGGCGGCTTGCAAAAAGGCTCGTACAAAGCAGTCCGGAAAAATCAGCTTCAGGGGAATGGTAACGATAATAGTGCTCGCCACCCGCAATGTGACACAAGAGGCGTCAAATGGGGATGACACCTCCGTAAGGCCGTACACGTTCGATGAGTGTGCCCGGGTGCATGCAAGGCTGATGATGGGGGCACCCAGGCAACTGGACGTGGAAGTCCGGACAAAATGGCGACCACACCTTGATCATGCCCCGACAATTAATCTACGGCGCCATGCACCTCTTCCGTGTCTTACCCGACAATGCCACCATCGTAGAGGATGCGCACCCCGCCCCTCAGCAGGACATGGGCCAAGACATCCCGCCAGAGCCGTCTGCCCCATAATGGAAGGAGTGTCTGTTCACTCAGATGCACGAGCTTCAGATGGGTTTCGGGCACATCCAGTCACAACTGTCAGGATACTCTACTCTGGAACAATAGCTAGCGGGTATGCGTCTGACCATGGAGGACTTGAAGGCGACCATAGTGGGCTGTAGTCGGACTTACCAGTGGGACTTTGGGCAGCAATATGATGTTGAGGAGAGTTATGACGATGAGTGAGGTACTTTTTCTCTTTCCCCTAATCTTTATTCTTTGTCTTTATTGTTCATAATAGGGGAATTGCGAGCTTCAAGTGTGGGGGAGGAGATTAATAATTTGCTAGGTAGTTTTGTATATAAATAAAAATTTTTGAAAAATAACTTGCTTGTTTAAGGTTTGATTCCTTGTTAAAGTTTGTGTCGGTTGAAACATTTATTTCCCTGATTACTTGTGATGCCATTGTGAGAAACATGAAGTTTGAGTTATTGAGTCTCTGATGGATGTCAATACTACAAGTACAATGTGATTGATGAATGAGTCAAGTTAGTTTTAATGGTTATGAGTTGAGCATGCTGATATATGATAGGACACCCTAGAAAAAATGCTAGGAGTACACGTGGACCAGTCTATTTCTTGTCTTCTCATGTGACCGTCATTAAGGAGTATGTCCGACCCCTGTCCTACTCGAGTTGAAGGAAAAGATATAAATTAAGGTAGTAATTTCCAAGTAAAAGAAATTCGAAAGAGCCTAAGTGAGACATCAGGGCTCGCGTCATTGTACACACCGGATATGCCCCTCCCGTTGGGGGAGAAACCATCAAAGACCCTAAGCGAGACATCAGGGCTCCTACAGACCCGTCTTTGATCCTTAGCTACGATACACACATAGCTGTTATACTATGGAGATACCCGACCCATTGGAGGGGGCTGAGGGTCCATAGTGGGATCATTGAGAGGGACATGCTTAGGGGCTTATTACCTAGAGCAGAGGACGAGCAAGAGGGATCATGGAGTTGGGTTGCTCGACAGACAGGGTTGTTGGGTCTATTTGCCTTCCAGTTTGGGAAGTTCGATCACACCCTTATCCCAACGTTTGTTAAGACAAGGCACCTAAAGACCAACAATTTTGATTTTTTAGTGATGGGAGATGACGATACTGTAGCACGACGTGGCTTAACAGTTGGGACTTTAGCTAGAGGGACTTGAGGATGTAGATCCTGAATTTACCCGGAAAATGGACCTGACTTTTTTGATTGGGTCTTAGGGGCCAATCCATCTTGAATGAGACAGCTATGCCCACGGCGAAACGACTAGCTCTTCCATTATAGGGTGAGCGGAGAGATTCGTACAGGATATGCGCTTTTTGGTGCAACATAAGCAACGGTTCTTAACGCCTTTCAGAGGCATAACGACAAATATTTCGTGGTATTTCGGTACTCGGGGCTCACCCAGCATGTTACGCCACTTCAGGAGGAATTACCGAGAAAAAGATGCTATTGAACAAAATTGTGGGCGCGCCACCCTTGGCGCGACCGTGCGTTGCCTCCAGTAACCCGAGCGCGACTGCGGCCTGTCAGTGCGATCGCGCTCCTACCGAGCCGGACCTTTAAGTGGGCCTTTCGATGTGTTGCTTGTTGCGGGCCTTCTCCTTATCATTTATAAGGTTTAGTATGAGCCTTTGGTTATAAAAACACCTAGGGTTACCTCCATTTCAATGATCATTAATTCTAAACACTTTTTTGCATGCATTTTGAGAGATTATGTTCTAGTTCGCTTATTCATTTCACTTAATCGGTGAAACCTTTGGATCATCATCGGTTATAAGATATTCTACCTTTGTTCTAATTTTATGTTGAATTGTTTCTTCTCTTGTGCCTTAATTGTTATTGAGTTAAGCTTGACTATCTAGACTGGCCATTTAGTTAGATTGGTTTAACTCATTATTGCTAGGTTTAAGTTCATCCTAGTTCGAGAACTAAACCATAAGATAGCATAAGCAATCACTAGGACTAATTTTGTCCAAATCCCCCCAAAAGAACTCAAAATCGCCCCAAAAGAAGATAGATCCAGCAACAAAATATGTTGAAGACGAGTACTTTACTTTTGAAGAACTGACCGGAGGTATGCCGAACAACCAATCTGTCTCCCCGTTGGCGGTCCCCGTCGCCGGAGAACCAGTACCCAGGGCGGAGCCACCTGTTACTCGAGGTCAGATTCGAAGGAGGGTTGATGTCGAACTGGTAAAATTGTTGTATAATAATATTCATAAAATTAAAACTTGGATTTACGTTGCATTTAAAAAACGAAATTAGTATAAGTTAGAAATGAGATTATATTAAAATTACTTTGTTAGAATTGAAAGAAATGAGATTTTATTTATAGTTGAAAAAATATATTAGAATTATTGATATAAATTTATATTAAAATTAGAAAATTTCAGATTTAGTTAGAAATCTAGTAGATTTAATTTGAATGAAATTGGACTTAATAATTTGATATTGAATTTATATATGTCCATTCATCCATGAATTTAGATTTAGTTAGAATTGAACTAATATAATAGATTTAGTTATATAAATTTATACTAGATTTGTGATTTAGTTAGAATCATAATTTTGTTAGAATTTAGTAGATGTAGTTAGAAATTTTAATGAAATTATACAAAATTCTAGTTACAATTGACTTACATGCATAAAATAATAGTTGAAATAAATTTAATTAGTTTTAATATTTATATGCATGAAATTTTCATTTTAAAAATTTGAAATTATATTTAATGTTTGTATAAATTTAATTAGTTATATAAATTTTGAAATAATTTTGTCCAAATCCCCCCAAAAGAACTCAAAATCGCCCCAAAAGAAGATAGATCCAGCAACAGAATATGTTGAAGACGAGTACTTTACTTTTGAAGAATTGACCAGAGGTACGCCGAAGAACCAATCTGTCTCCCCGTCGGCGGTCCCCGTCGCCGGAGAACCAGTACCCAGGGCGGAGCCACCTGTTACTCGGGGTCAGATTCGAAGGAGGGTTGATGTCGAACTGGTAAAATTGTCATATAATAATATTTATAAAATTAAATCTTGGATATACGTCGCATTTTAAAAAGTGAAATTAGTATAAGTTAGAAATGTGATTATATTAAAATTACTTTGTTAGAATTGAAAGAAATGAGATTTATTTATAGTTGAAAAAGTATATTAGAATTATTGATATAAATTTATATTAAAAATAGAAAATTTCAGATTTAGTTAGAAATGTATTAGATTTAATTTGAATGAAATTGGATTTAATAATTTGATATTGAATTTATATATGTCCATTCATCCATGAATTTAGATTTAGTTAGAATTGAACTAATACAATATATTTAGTTATAAAAATTTATACTAGATTTGTGATTTAGTTAGAATTATAATTTTGTTAGAACTTAGTAGATGTAGTTAGAAATTTTAATGAAATTATACAAAATTCTAGTTACAATTGACTTACATGCATAAAATAATAGTTGAAATAACTTTAATTAGTTTTAATATTTATATGCATGAAGTTTTCATTTTAAAAATTTGAAATTATATTTAATATTTGTATAGATGAAATGTTGAATTAGACATTTAATTGCATGAAATGTTGAAATTATATTTCAATTTTACATGCATGAAATTCTGTTTCTAATTATAGTTAGAATTGATTTACATTTTATTGCTTTTAATCATCCACCGGTTAAGCATGGTGTCCCTGTGTAACCTTTTTGCTTAGATGGTTTTTTTTGTTGATAAAATTTGCTCTCCATTCGTTTTGCTTAGATATAAATGAGTATTTAAATATTTCTACAAAACAAATATTGACGAGTAATTTTGTTTAATTCTTAAGTATATAGACATATTTAATATGTTAATGAAACAAATATATAAAAACTAGGCAGATGTCGAAAACAATGAGAGTAGGGTAGGGAAAATTGGGTGCGTCAATGAGCGTAAGATTTTAGCATCCGGTCGTAAGAAAAGACGCAAAGAGGGTAAGTCGTATAGTATTGTGGCGCATGAAGCCCCCGAGTCTTATATCCCTCTATCATCTATGCGTGAGTAACCCTCCACTTCTCCTCCTCATATGTCGATGTTGCCGTTGATGTCACACGAGTCGCGATCCCTTTCCTGTTTGCACCTTCCCAAGTGTGAAGAATTCAAACCTATAGATAATCTGACTAATGTATTGTTGATCTGCGTCAGTCCCTCTGATAGAGAAGTACCTCCCCCATATGTACCTCCCGTCGATGTACCTCCCAACTCCGGTCGATGTACCTCCGGTCGTTGTACCTCGTGTCGTTGTACACATGGGAGATGCTCCTCCCGTTGGGGGCGAAACCATCAAAGACCCTAAGCAAGGCATCAGAGCTTCTATAGACCCGTCTTTGCTCCTTAGCTACGATACACACATAGCTGCTATACTATGGAGATACCCTACCCATTGGAGGGGGCTGAGGGTCCATAGTGGGATCATGCAGTGGGACATGCTTAGGGGCTTATTACCTAGAGAAGAGGACGAGCAAGAGGGATCATGGAGTTGGATTGCTCAACAAACAGGGTTGTTGGGTCTATTTGCCTTCCAGTTTGGGAAGTTCGATCACACCCTTATCTCAGCGTTTGTTGAGACAAGGCACCCAAAGACCAACAATTTTGATTTTTTAGTGAGGGGATATGACTATACTGTAGCACGACGTGGCTTTATAGTTGGGACTTAAGCTGGAGAGACTTGAGGATGTAGATCCTGAATTTTACCCGGGGCATGGACCTGACTTTTTTGATTGGGTCTTCGAGGCCAATCCAGATTGGATGAGACAGCTAGGCCCACGGCAAAACGACTAGCTCTTCCATTATAGGGTGAGCGGAGAGATTGGTACATGATAAGTTTTGTTTGGTGTAGCATAAGTATCGGTTCTTAGCACCTTTCAGAGGCATAATGGAAGAGATTTAGGGGTATTTCGGTAATCGGGGCTCAAGCAGCATGTTACGCCATTTCACGAGGAAATATCGAGAAAAAGCTTCTATTGTAAAAGGTGCGGGCCCTCCGCCCTTGGCGCGATCATGTATTTCCTCCAATAACCCAAGCGCGACCGCATGCTTGTCCGCACGATCGCGCCCCTGCCGAGCCAGACCTTTAAGTGGGCCTTTCAAAGTGTTGCTTGTTGCGGGCCTTCTCCTTATAATTTCTAGGGTTTAGTAGAAGCCTTTGGTTATAAAAACACCTAGGGTTGCCTCCATTTCATTGATCATTAAATATAAACACTTTTTTTTACGCAGTTTGAGATATAATGTTCTAGTTCGCTTATGCATTTCATTCAATCGCTGAAACCTTCTAGATCAGCCTCTGTTGTAAGATATTCTACCTTTGTTCTAAGTTTATGTTGAATTGTCTATTCTCTTGTGCCTTAATTGTTATTGAATTAAGCTTGACTATCTAGACCGGCCATTTAGTTAGATTGATTTAACTCATTATTGCTAGGTTTAAGTTCATCCTAGTTGGAGAACTTAACCATTAGGTAGCATAAGCAATCACTAGGACTAGCTGACCTTGAGTTGTAGGGAGTTGAATGCATGATTACTATCAAGGTTATTTAGGGTACCTATTATTCCTGAACTTACTGCTGCTAGGTTGTATAGTCTTGATAGTTTCAGGGATATATACTAGTTAGGTGCTATTGGGACTAGTTGGACCAATAGTGACTTTAGAACATGATTTAGGAAAATTCACTTGAACTATTGAATTTAGGAGAAATAGAATATCAATGATCAACCTGCTAATCTGATGTGTGGATGTTGATTAAATGAAATGTGCTTTCTTAAATATTATTTACTCGCATTTCATTAGTTAAAACAAACCATCAACCCCCCCCTTTGGTTACTAAGTTGGTAATCATATTATTTACATTAGAATCAATTTCCCTGACTCTTTGTGGGATCGACCCTTTCTTACCACTCTACTAGTTAGAGTAGTGGTTAGGTACTGTGTATTTGATTGAGCATAATGACACATGTTTTGTGGCTCGTCAGTACATCTGGATTTGGCTATACTGGTACGCCATTATGTATGAGGGGGTGACTCGCATACTGTCGCCATGGGGTTTTTGGCTCATGCTACGTCGACCAGTATTTTAATGAATCGGTAGATTAATGGACTATTGGTCAAGATTTTACCTCTCTTTGACAGTTATGAGCGTATTCGAGACACCTCATATGCATCGGATGTATTGGCAAGTCTGTATAGAGCATTAGGAGAGGTATCATGGGGTGATGCGGGTATCTGTTGGGATGATGCGGGTATCTGTTGCAGATATAACTACTATTATTTTATTTACCAACATAAAATGTTTCATAATTGAATATCATTAAGATAATTTATTCGAAAAATTCTTTGAAGTTATGAATATACACATATTTTGCTGCATTTCTCGGGAACCCGAACCCGAACCCAAACCCGAACCCGAACCCGAACCCGAACCCAAACCCAAACCAGGAGATATTCGATCTTGTTTGTCAAACATCGATGTTTAGGACACTTCGCACTCCGAAGCAATCTTAAGATTGTGGTTGTCTCTATAGGTAGATTCCTGATGGATATAGGCAGATTCTCATTGACTACATCTTCATGAATGTCAAAGCTATACAATATGTGTGATTTGTAGATGTGAACCCTACAAACTCCCGTAACAGTTTCCCATACCTAAATGTATATTTATATTAGTTAAAACATAGACAACATTATCCAACTCTTAAATCAAATTCAATAATTAATATTTACATTACATATTAGTCTTGTAAGTAGAATCTATAATGGTAATGTCGGGGAATATATTCAATAAATGTCTTGCATCTGGGTTTTAAATTAACAGGTCTGTCATAAACAACTTTCCATCTTCATCGTAATCGCTTAATGTGTCTGTAAAATACCCCCTCTCCTTAAAAAAATTCAACGAAAATTGGGTAATATTTAAATTACCCATGGACTTAAGCCTCTCCATCGCCTTCAAGCTATAAAACTGATCATTCGTAACCCGCGTGCCCAGAAATTCCTTCAATAATCCGATCATAATATTTTTGGGCTTCACGCCACTACCCGTGGTTTACTCCGTTGCTCGTTTGTAAGCCTCGCGGCAAATGTATGTCCATCCAAAGGCTCAGCAATATCATGGTTGTGGCGACCTATAACAACACTCAATCTCCATCCAGGATTGGTTTCTGAATCTTCTGCCTCGTATTTACCATGCAACAAAAAAGGAAATCTATCCTTTTTCCTCTAATTGGGCCCCTCTCGGGTTCAAATACCTCTCTTGCAACCTTCTTCTTGTCAGTTTTATAAAATCTTGATTGCTCGCAATGAAGTTCAATATTCTTTTCGGCCGTTGAAGATTTTGTGGTTATGACCATAGATAGTCCATAACCTACCTTCCTCACCCATTCTCTCAACTCCTCGGCAATCGCCCAAATCATATACGTGGTAAAGTGATCGGTATAGTAGCGTATCGAACAATCCTCAACATCATTAATTTGATTCACATTAATCATATCATTTGTTTACTATTTTTCTTCTAAATAACTAATCCATCAAATTAAGTAACAACAACTAGTACAATATTAACATAATAATATTTACAATAACAACAACTTGTACAATATCAATGATAAATGATATACAAAATACATACCACTAATGAACTATCCACTACCGACTCCGACTCACTTTTAGGATCGTTGGAATGGCATGACAATGTGAAATTGTTTGATGAAGAAGACGTTGCTTAATAGTTTTGGAAGGTTTTTTTTCCCGTGAGTTTGTTGATGATAAGTGTTGTTTTTATAGACAAAACTATCAACTTTTAGGGCTACACTGTCTTGCTTTTATTTTACAGAATACAAAATTAGGGTTTCACCACCTCAACTTCAAGGTATGGGTGTTCAGGCCCCATAAATCCCAATTCCCTTTATGAAGAATATAGAAGTAGGGCTACAATGTCTCAAAAAGGATTTTTTCTGTTTTTTCCCATTAATTTGAGAACAACTTAAAATATGATATTTTTTGTTTTGTTTTTATACCAAATATTTCATTCTTTATTTCTTTTGTTTTTTTCAACACATTATTAACATAAAAAATTTATATAAATAATATTTTTTTCCAGTTCTTTCACAACCATAATAACCTAACAATTCTATAGTTTCTCATGTTTTTCTCTAAGAGGCCAACTAGAAATTCTAATTTTATTTATTATTTATATAATGGCTACTAAAGAGAGTCCGGGTGTACTATTCGGGAAACGAGAACATCCAACATTGTAGCTTGGAGTTCCACCAGATTCAATTTATTTTTAAAAATATATATTTAGCTTCTGTAAAACAAAAGAGGAAGTCAAAATTTACCTTTCCAACACAAATGTCACTATAGCAGGCTGAAACAGTATAAATCAGGTATTTGATTTCAGAAAGGTGAGTAACTTTCAGATTATTTTTATTTTTAATTATAATTCACTTTCTCAAAACAAACAAAAAACACTAAAAGAACCCCCCTGGCATTGCGTCTCCCAATCAGCTTACTTAGACTTCTTGGATTTCGAGAAAGCTGAGTAGCTCTCAGGTTTTTCAAAATTTTAATCCAAAATTAATTCTGCAAAGAAAATGCAGAAGACTTTATAAAACCCCTGCCATTGCGTGTCCCAAGCAACATACCTAGAACTATATAGGCTTTCCAAATTCCGTACAATTTGTTGATTTTGTTTTGTTTTTTAATAAAAATGTTTCTGCAAATCAAATAAAAAATAATCAAATTCTTCTTTTTAATATTTTCCAACACAAAAATTATTACATTCACTGACTTAAAATTTTTTTTTTAAAAAAACCGGTTTGTGTTTTTTTAAACCCAAAACAATAAAGAAATAAGAAAAACCTCCTAGAATCATGGCATAAACCGATTTTTTAAATTATTTTACCCTTGAGTCAGGTTTAATCTAGGTAGACGGGAATTTACCTCATTTGCATTTGATTTGCAGAAAAGTATACATGCGCAACACAAGTTATGAACGTGTGTCCCAGAACGGCCTTGATTTATCATACAACTAGGATAATCTGTGGCTGTTTCATTCATTTTATTCCTACAGAGCCAGCATGTTATTCTAGTATCTGTTTTGAGCTAGCCTGTCATGTAGAGACTTGAATTGTAGAATAGCCACTATGCTATCTCTATATCTTGTTGTTCCTTGCTTATTGCCTCTATTAGTTTGAACCATTGATGATCATTGTGGTTAACTAAGGTAGATATGATTAGAATACTCTATTTCGAGGTTCTATTTACTTTCGTATATGAATAGGAACAACTCGCATGAAAGGTAGAGTCTTTGGATTTACTACGATCGTAACGCTACTAAGTAATGATACGATGCTTTACTAAGACCCTTTTTTCATTGATTACTTTGTTGATTTATTTTCTAGGCGAGAAGAGGTCTGTACCTAAGGCAAGCAAGCCTAGTAAGAAACTCCAAAAAGGGCGTACTCACAAAGCTACTAATTCCAAATGTCTTCAAATTTGGCGAGTGAAAGCTCCCAAATGTGTGGACAACACTTTTGTGAGTAGAGCTACATAAGAGTTGAGCCATGACTCTAAAAAAGGCGCTTCTCGGAGGCAACCCAAGATGATGTAATTTTATTTTTCTATTATCTTAGTTTAAAATGCATTTTTGAATTCGTAGGTTACATCTCATTGAGTCATTTCCGCAAAACAAAATTTTCAGCTATATTGTAAAATCGTTTTGTCTTTGAACCAATATTTTTCAAAATTGAGTGAAAGAAAGGTTTTGTGAGTAAAATATGATGTGTTTGAAAAAGATATGAGAGATCAAAAATAGTGTTTAAGAGAATACAGTGGAAAGAAAAATATAGAAAAAAAATTTGTGGGATCGAGGTTAGAAATGAAGGAAAAGTCTTTGAGCGTGAAAAAGAAAGAGAGTGAGGAAGTGTTCTTAGTGTGAGATGGTCGATGAGATCGAACCAAAAAATTAGAGAGTTATGTGAAAATAGAGAGTTGACAAGTATGTGCATTTTTGGTGAGGATTCATGGAAATTATATCTGAGACACAAAATATACCAAAATGCCCCTACCTTCTTCATTTTCTTCCATCCCATGCCAATTTTCCTAAACCCTTATCACACTAGAACCCATTTCTTCCCTTTCCTTCCAATTAACCAACATATAAACCCCTCCAGTCTCCAAAATTAAACCACAAAATCCAAAACCACACTTCTCCCATTCACATTCATGAGCAAACCAAGAAATTTCCATTCAAGCCATCGACGCTTGCCTATTCCCATCGGCACCCGCCGACCATACCTGCAAAGCTAGGTTTCTTGAATTCTGACCAAAACTCGAGGCCTAAACACATCCCACTAGCTTCTTCTCCCCACGATCTATAGTTTGTGAGTTGATTTGGATCATTTGGATATCATTTGCACTACCGGACGAAGGTTTTTGTGTTTGTTGAGATTTCGCTCCGTCTTCGGTGCCCGCCTACATTCATTCGTGCACGCCGATCCCACCAATCTCTCATCAGCGGCCACGCCATTTATTTATAGCATTCCATGCAAGACATTGGCGCCCGCCGATAGCCATGCGCACCCGCCGATTTTTGCTCACAAGAAATCTAACAGAAACGCCATCGGTGCCCGCCAATTAACATCAACGCCCACCGATCTTGATTCTTTCCGATAACTCTCTTTTTGCCAAGCTTTTCGAATTTCTACATTCAAATATGATTTCCACAAACTGAGCTTTGTCCTCCCGGTCTGGTCCAAGTCGCGTGCCCAATAGGAAGAAGGCTAAGAGAGTTGAGTTGTCAGAGATTACTACTGATGTGTGCAAGCGCGACGTTATGTGAATAATGTTTTTCAACAAGTACTTCTGTCAGGATTGGGGATCAACCGATGTCTGCAAGAGATGCTCAATCAAGCAGGATTTGGTGAATTTTATGTCATGAACGCATCTACATATGTAAGTTGGACGCAAGAGTTTCTATCAACTCATTGTATCAACAAAAGCTCGGGAATGATTAAGTTCACCTTGGGTGGACGAACGGTGCAACTCGAGATCGAGCAACTGCGTGATATCTTCAATTGCACCAAGACACTTGTACCTTTCGCAACTTATGAGAATGGGCATTTTGACTTCTCGCTCCTGTCAACGGGTGTGAACTTCGGCTTGCACGTCTTGAACTACAATTATTCGTGGCCGCACACATGCCTTCGTCTCACTTACAAGGTGATTTGTTTAGCATTCTTTGTCCAGCCTGTGGTCAACAAGATCACCATTACTGACTTCAAGGAAATGTGGACGTTTATGTGGAAGGGTACCGTGGTTGTGAATTGGGTTGCTTTATTTTTGAAGAGTTTCTTAAAGTTCCATAGCACGGCGCTTGGACGAATCTGCATAGGAGGGATGATTACTTTGATTCGGAACTCGCTAGAGCTTGGACGTCCCGATGTGGAAACGATTTGTCATTTATTTCGGTTCAACGCTGTCCGAATGAGGGACTTTCACATGCTCCGGACCAAGATTGTGCACCAGTAGGGTACAGACCATGAGGTCCACTCTTAAATTTTTGGCACCAGGAACATGCTTTCGTTTGTGCTCCCTAGGCCCAGACCTCTGCTATACCCCGACGAAGACCATGGGAAATGGGAACACAACCAATTGTCAGCTATATATGTTCCTCCCCTCCACCTCCACCACCACCAGCAACAAAAAAGCAGGATTACTACGTTCGTCCGGCCTACGAGAGAGTGCAAAGCCTGGATCAACACTTCACCTATTATACAACCACGTGGGATACTTTTTGGTTAGCTAGGAAGCTCTTTGGGCTACAGAGGGCGCTCATTGGTATGCATAAGATGCGCGTTAGGTCCACCAGGATGAGCAGATGCAACATATGATTGAGATGATGCAGCATTGGGATGCTCTCGCTAGGTCCCATTACCAGGACTATCCACCACCAACACTACCACAATAGTAGTGGTATTGATACAGGAGCATCCTCAAGGCAAACAAGTCAAGGACCCATCACAAGAGCTATGACAAAGAGACTAGAAGACATGGTCAAGGAAGCCACTTTGATCTTGGAGGTAACACATGAGATGACCCCCTTTGCCTCCCATCTTCTAGTATGCTATAGTGAAGACAATATCCTACAACTTCCATGAAGACACCTCGTCCATTCAAGGCCATCATCATGGCTACAAAGTCACATGTTGTGAAGCTACCCGGATAAGATCAAGTTATGAAGGCTACTTTGGGTTTGGTTTCAACACACCAAATGGAACCCATTGCTTCCACCCTTCTATTATGTGGAAGATGTGCATATAACCAACAAATCCAATGAAGACTTCAAGGCCATCCAAGATCAAGATCAAGGCTACAATTGTCACTTTTGTGAAACTATCACACTTTTACACCTTACCCGGCTAGGTTGTAAGAGTGTGCATTTCTAACCCTTTTCCCTAACCCTTTTAAGACACTTTCCTAAGAGTATTTTGAACCTATTTCGTCAAGCTTTCAGCTGGTAGAAGGCCTTGGTCATTGGACGTATAAAAGCCAAAAATGACCTAACCAAAAGGGCCTTTGATTGAATTGAAACCTAAGTGTTCTCAAGGGCCAAACCCATAGTGCAGCTTAGTGTAGATGCAGATTGAATATGCCCCATTGTTGCCTAGGTACTTTGTTCATGTAATCTTGATTGTGTGAGCTTGAATGCTTGGGAAGCTCTCGGTGTTTAGGGTTGTACAATCTCCCTTTATGTTTAGTGAAAGTTTGTAGTTGTTCTTACTCTTCTTGCTATTGTGTTGAGGTTAAGTCCAAGGTTCTTAGTTTAGAGAGAGTGAATCAACTCAAGCACCTATCCATTCTGTTTCTCTTAACCCATTCTATTTTTTCTTTGTTCTTCCTTGTTCTTGAACAAGTTAGAACACCATCCTAGAACATTTTTCTAGCTTAGTGAATGGTTGTGAATCTAGGTCTGAGCCATTGTAGGGAATCCCTACATCAAGTGGTATCAGAGATCAGTTTATTCATCAACCATTTTTCACTTTAAAATCAAAAAACAAGTTAATCTTGCAAGCTTGCAAGACAATAACCAAAAACAGCCTTGAAAACCCTTGAAAACCCATCATTTTGGAGCTTTGTGTTCTTGGTCTTTTCTCATGAGTGTTTGAGTGTAATTTTGCAGGAATATAGCTGGGGTTGAGTGGTTGAAGGAGTACAAAGGATTAGCCAAGCAAGAGGAAGGGATGTCCAAGAGAATTGCCTAGCCAAAACCCTAACCGCATACTTTCTTGCGTGCAAAACTGAGCAAGAAGCCAACTTCCAAGCCTTATTTCACCCAGCCAAGCATAAACCCTTCAAGAACACTCAAGAGCCCCTTGAAGAACACATGTTTAGCTGAAGAGGTCAAGAAAAATCAGCCAAAATTCCCAAGTAAATCGTTCCCAAAAGAGATCCAAAGTTCTTTCCTGAAGTAGCAAAGTGTCACTATCAAGGTTGTCACTATCGGTTGACTAAGACTTTTGCAAGAAGAACCTAGACACTTTGGTCCGTGCCTTTGTGAAAGTGACTTAAGCCTATTTCTTATAAAATCCCCCACTACAAGACACACTTGAGGTCTGTCCAAATCTAGCTCAAGGAAGAAAGTAGGAAGGGTCCAAAGTTAGTGTCAACACCACTTTTGCACCCCCTCAGTAACACCTAAAGCTATTGTCTAAGTTCCAAAAAGTTGTGACTTAACTTTGTATCAACTAAGTGCAACTTTTGGACGTCAACAAGTGAGTTAAGTGGACTTAAAGAAGAAAGGAGGGAGGGGATTGCCATGTGCCCCTCACACCCTAGCCTAAACCCCCACCCCATTGCCTTGAGACCCGTCTACTTAGCTTGGGTTAAACACCTTTCCTACACTCATTCTCAAGGATATATATGAGGCAAGGAAGGTTAATTCAAGTCTTATTTAAGTTTCCCAACTGAGGTAAAAGTTCCTAAGTCCCTTTGAGCTTATACACATAACTTGCCTTACTATTCTTGCAAGTGATCTTCATTACAACTATCCTACTTGGCTCCCTGATTTTTGATCACCTTTAGTGCACCAAGCTTCCATGATTCACACTTGAATTATTGCATCTACAATATAGCGAGACATAGCCAACAAGTGAGAGGAACATACTTGACAAGAGTGACACAAACACATACATCAAACACAAATTATTAGTCTAACCTAACCTAGTTCCTTGTTGTTTTTGTGATCATGTCTAGCTCACACCATGGATCTCAACATGGACCTCAACAAGAGGAGGATGTGGTGAATCTCCTTAGGATCATGATTGAGAACAATGAGAACAATATGAGGACCATGCTTGAGACCTTTAGGACCATGAGGGAGGACTTTGTTAGGACCATGAGCAAGATACCTAGAAGACCATCCCTTCCTTTAGGCACCCAAGTTGGCATAGGTGGTCCATCAACTCTCCACCAACATCTCCCACTACCTACCCAAGAAGAAGCTTACCACAAGGGAATACCACATCCTAGCCAAGAAACCATTAGGAGACCTCCTAGGAACCAAGAACCTAACCTACTCCCCATCCATGTTCTGAGGGAAGTCTCTAAACCTAATTCACCTTATTTGAATAGGTTCGATGATGAATTTGGTGGTCATGTTCAGAATGATAAGTACATGATAGGAGGATGATAAAGAAAGCTCAAGGCAAGACCATTCCAAGGGAGTAAGCCAAACAACTCCAACAATAATACATGTGAAGGAAAGGTGGGAAGTACTAACCAAAACAAGCCCAAGGAAGTCATAACTCCAATAGAGACATAGAAGGACCAATACCACCAGTTGCCTAAGTCCCAAGTTTCATCCTTTAGCAATCAAGGGAGTATATCTAAACCCTCTCATACTTCTCACTCTATGAGCACTAGGACTAGTAACATAGAATGCCTTAAGTGTCAAGGTAAGGGTCACTATGAAAAGGATTGTCCTAACAAGGGAAACATGATAATCAATGCATTAGGACAACTTTATTCTGAACTTATTCAATAAATTAACAATGACCTTAACCATATTGATGAGCATGAGAATGAACTAGTGTGTAATGAAGAGCTAGAGTATGAACAAGGTGCAAGCCTTAGTAGCAAGAAATCCCTTAAGGTCCAAACTAAACTTGTGGAAGATAACCTAGGAGAAGACTTGTATCCTAGTAAGTGTCTAGTTAAGGATAAGGTGTGTCACTTAACCATATATGGAGATAGTTGTTGCAACATAGGTAACAATGGATTAGTCCAAGAACTACAACTAGTCTCGGTTTTGCACCCTAGGCCTTATGAGCTTCATTGGATGGATGATTGTGTAGAGTTTAAAGTACATGGGAAATGTAAGGTAACACTTAAAATTGACCATTAAATAAACACAATCTCATTTGACATTCTAGCTATGCAAGAAAGTCACTTTCTCTTAGAAAAACCTTGGCAAAATGTTAAAAAAGTGATGCATGATGGTTATGCTAACAAGTACCCTTAATTGTGCAATGATGAGCAAATTAATCTCAAGCCTATTACTTCATTTCAGATTCTTAGGGCTGCAGAACATAAAAGGATCAAGGAAAAGGAGAAGTCCATTGGCGAGGACAAGAAGTCAAGGCACAAGGCAAAGAAAAGAGAGAACAAGTTGCAATTGCCTATACTAGCCTCCAAGGTGCCAAGACACGTGCAATATTGGCTCATACATGAGTGGCGTAAAGATACAAGACTTGTGTGTATGAACAAGAAGCACAATGAAGCCTCAGATGACAGATTTAGAGGCTTCCACCCATAAATGCACCAAGAAGAATCAATGGAGGAGGAGGATCATGAGGAGTTGTTAGTTGAGCTTTAATAGACTTATTAAAGCTTAATCTATTTCTCTTTGTTTTGATGATAACAAACTAATATGTTTAATCTCTTAGTGTTTTTAAGCATTCCAGGTTATTGTAATAACTTCTGGCATGCGCTTAAGTCACATGGAGATGCGCTTCGACTGATCTCAGTCGCGCTTAACACCAAGCGGAGAAAGTAAGTTTCGCAAACGGTGTTTAATAATCCCATTCAAGTACATAAGTGAGTATATGCGAGTTTCTAAGGCATAGAATATGCGCTTGAATGAAGTGGAAGAAGTGTTGATCACGAGGTTCCACCGTAGCACAAGGTGTACGCTGTCGCAGAAGAGAACTACCGAAATGCAAGGGAAGGCTGGTGAGCGGGAGAATTCAAGTTGAATACACAAGAGGTGTGAGAAGAACTTGAAGACTTTGAGACGCAATACCCAGGGATCGCCAGCGTGGAAATAGTTAGTTAGCGCAGACACACGGATTACTAAGGTGGCGTGCATCAACAATTGGAAGAACAAAACCAAGTTAATCTGAGCGGTTGAATACTTCTGGAGAATTGATCAAGGCGCTTGGATTGATGAGGTGGCATTATGCTTAGTCTTTGTTTGTTACACGAATTAAGTTAGAGTAGTAGCTTAAGGTTTGTGTATAAATAGTGGACTGTTGCATTCACTCTAATTATTACAAAGTGAGGAATTCAGAGAGAAGGTAGGAGAGCTTAAGTGTTTACTAAGTTGTAATCAAGAGAGGTGAAGTGCCATTGTTCTAGAGAGCTGAACTCAAGTATTGTAAAGAGAGAGTTTACGAATGAGCTTCAAAGTGTTGAAGCGAGAGATTGTTACATTGTAGTGGTGAGTTTTATCCCGAGTCAATTAGTGGCTTAGGGTTCTCACCGTTTGGAAAACTCTTTGTGTGCAAATCTAGTGCGCTTTAAACACTTAAAGCGCGCTCTTATTGTTGTCTGACCTTTTACGCGTTCAAGGACTTCAGTAAACCAATTACTAACTGTCTTACACTGGTCAAGCGCATCTCCAAGTATTAAAGCACAATTTGATACTTGAGAAGCGCATCTAAGACTTAATGAACCTTAGAAGACATTGAACAATAGTGGCTTAATAAACACGAACTTTCAATTGGTATCAAAGCCAGGTTTGCCTATTTTTGCACTAATCCTTTTTGCAGATCTCAAGGATTTTGAAGAGTAAGAACATGTCGAACTTCAACCTCGGAATCTCTCTCGCGAAGCCCCATGTGCTCATTGAAGGTGAATTGGAGTGGTGGCTAACGATGACAAGAAATTACATCCAGCAAACGGATTATCAGTGCTGGAAAATCATCGACAAGGGAGATGAGATAATTTCTGAGAAAGATGACTCCAAATGGGAAGCCAAGGAGTACCAACTAATGGAGAAGAATGCCAAAGTGCGTCAGCTCATCCTAAATGCGCTTTCACGTAAAGACATTGATAAGGTAATGTCCCTTCCTACTGCTAAAGAGATGTGGACAACCATCATCAACATGCACTCAGGTAGTGAAGATATGAAGGACAACAAGTTATTTGAGCTGAACCGTGAATTTTGCTCCATTAAAATGGGAGAAAATGAGCTTGTAACTGACTATCATTCTCGATGTCAAATTCTTTATGACAAAATGCTATCCGCTGGAATGGAAAAGAAGGCTTGGGAGTACTCTATGGCGTTCATCCATGAGGTGAACTCCAAGTACTCAACTCTCAAGCAGATTCTTCTCCAATCAAAAGCGACTCGAGAATTGCCTATTTCTGTGCTTGAAGGAAAGTTCAACGTACAAGAAATCAAGAACAATGAAGAGATAATCTCAGAACGAGAAACCAAGGGCATGGCGCTCAAGCTCTCACGCGTCCTCCAGAAACTTGAGAATGATGACGAATGAGACGATGATGATGATAGAGATGTCGCCATGATGACCAAGGTTGTGAAGAAATTCTTTAAGAGACAAGGTGGATTTAAGTAGCGCGATCCTACCACCAAGCAGCGCGATGTCCGAGACTTTACATGCTTTAACTGCAACGAGAAAGGACATCTAGCCAAGGCGTGTCCTCATGCCAAGGTAAACCCAAGCGCAAGCTCCAGCTCCAAGCAACCCCCTAAACAAGCCTTTGTTACACTTTGGGGAGAATCAGATGGAGACTCTGATGATGGAGCGCACGCCGATGTCTACTTGATGGCTGGTAATAGATCAGACTCAGACTCTGGATCTGAGATTGAGGTAACTAATCTTAACTATGAAATCTTACCCAAGCGCAATCTTATAAATCTTTTAAAAGAATTGATGGTTGAGCATAAGTCACTAGCTGATGAAGCTAGGGGACTTCTGGATGAGCTTAATTGTTCTAAGGAAGAAGTAGTTGAGCTTTCCAAGCGCTTATATGACAACCCCACTCTCCTGACTAAATCTTGTGAACGTTGTCATGGAAACGAGTTGGAAAGAAACTCTGACTCAACTGAGGATGTAAAGCTCGATCAGATCATATCAAAGCTTGACATTCTTACTAAACTAGTAGAAGCAAAGTCTGTCCCTCAAACAGCCTTTGTGAAAGCTAGACCTGGATTGGGCTATGACCCGCATGAGTCTTCCTCTAACTCCAGTCCTCCTCAATCAAGTGATTTCTCTGCTAAATTCAAATCACTTGAGCAAGACTTGAATGCTTACAAGGGTGAGAACTCTCACTTGAAAAGTAGGATCAAAGTTCTTGAGGAACAACCATCCGAAACCAAAGAATGGTTTCATGGGGAGAAAGCGCATCATTTATATGTGAAACAAGCGAGAACCCCAACTCAGCCTCCAGTCTTACAAAAGAAAGAACCATTTAGACCAGGAAAAGGCAAGTATGGTTACGTAAGAGGTAGCCATTACTGTACCTTTTGTGGTCGCAATGGACATGACAGGCATGAGTGAAAGGAACTGAAATTCCTTAAGAATCATCCCTATAAGCCAATGGCTAAATCTGAGGGCAAGCGCATACGTCGTCGACATTCATCTATCGAGAACGATTGCGCTTCAGCACAAGGAGGTGCGCTTCGTGCAGCGCGACCTCATATGGTGCTTGATCTGAATGATCCAAGTTATTACGAGCCTGTCCAAAAGACTAGAGCAGTAATAGCTATGAGTAATGTTCCCACGAAGCGCATGCTTCAGTGGGAAATCAAAGCTTGATCTTTGTATTTGCAGGTTGGAATGAAGAGTAGGGAATGCACTGAAAGAGGTTGTTTGTGTCATGACGGACGATCCACAATTGCTGCTCTCATTTCAAGCTAAGGAGGGAGATAGTGTCTTCCTCGGTGACGAAAGAACAACACCACTTTGTACATGATCATGTGGAGCGCAAGAACATCGAGCTTACTCACGTATCCTCAGAAGGGCAATTGGCGGATATTTTTACTAAAGCGCTTAATCGACATGTCTTCTTAAAACTTCGGGTTCAGCTTGGCCTTATGTGACTCCATTAGCTTTGAGGCAATGGAACTGTAAATATTTCCCTATTTGACTAGAATTAGCGAGCTTAGTATCAAGGTACGAACTATGGTAGCTTGCGCTTGATAGCTTTGAGTCTTTCATGCTTTATGGTTGTTCATTAAAATGAATTAGTACTGAAGTTGTCTTACTTGCTTAGATCGATTTGATATAATCTTAGTCAATGCATGCTCCTCTTTGCCAAAAACTTGACAATGGTGATCGTCTTATACCCATATTACATGCCTAAGAAATGATCCATTGCATAGGTGTCCTTAGCCTAACTAGATGTAACGCTTCTCTCGTCCTTTATTGAACTCCACATTAGAGAAGTATTCATTTGGTGACATAAAGCTCAATTACCATATTACATGTATATGCACATACGTCCACATCAACTTGAGTGATTGAATGCTCTAATTTCCCCTATATGAAATGTGCATCTTCCTGTTCATGAATTTCTTTACATTGTTGTTTGAGAATTGAACTGGACATCACACTCTTACATCTATTTGCCTCAGTCAGTCTTTCAGCTTCTTCAAAATATTCAGCCAGTGGAGAGTTTGGCTGAGCTTTGTCTTATAGCGCATTTCTATGTTGAGGTTTGTTGCGCTTTGAACCGCGTCTGGTTGGATTACCTTCGGACTTGGGTTTCCTTACTTAAGAAGCAACGGCTAGCTGTCACCGCCCATTTTCGCTTGATGTAACGACTAGATTTAAATGGCTACTTTCTGATTCAAACGGCTACATTTCCGACCGTTGGGCACCTAGTGCGTCACATCAGGGTTTTTATTGGACCGTTGGACTTTGTATTCTGCCGCTGATTTTGATTGGGTATTTGAACGGTTGAGAGTGGGGAACGCGTGCTTATAAATACCAAGTATTAGCTCCTCCACTATTTACCTTATTTCCTACCACTTTCCTCTATCTCTCTCTCAAACTCCATTCACCCTTCATCTTCACCTTCACTCCGAGTTCAACAATGGAGAATGTTAACCTTGCTGGGCTTGACCCGGCTACCCGTGCCCAAGTTGAGCAGCTTCTCAAATCCGAATCCTCTACAACTGGTCCATCCTCCTCCACACAATCTTCTCAAGATAACCCTCCACAAACACAACCCACAGACACAGTTCACATCACAAAAAGCCCCAGCCCAAGCCCCACTAAACAGCCTACCAGTCCTATAGCTCCATTATTTTCCCATGAGCCAAAGGTCAACCTCTCACTCACAGCCGAGGACCTGGAATTGGCTAGTTACGAAGTCGAGAAAGAGCTTGGTCTGCCGGTTGCTGACACCTCTACCCATGCCATGTATCACTTCGCTCCAGCCAAAGGTAAAGGTGTATTTGAAATTGAAACGCCTTCACAACACGGTGATCAGACACGGCCAGGTATTCCATCTCTTACCTCTCCTCAACAGCTTCTCGCCTCAATTCCCTCTAACTCTAATGACGAGGCCGACTACCACATCCAAGCGCGTCCGGGTCATACCTCTCCACTGCCTCTACAGACTCAGAAAGTTGATCGTGAAAGTGATGTTTTGCGCCGCAAAGGTTGAAAGCTCAAGGCCCCACTTCCTCCTCCTCCCCCTGAGCAAGAGGAAATTGAGTCCTCTGGTGACACTGAGCATGAGTCACCGCCTCCTGAGCCGCAAGAGAAGAAAGTGCAAGGAACTTCTACTCGCTCTAAACGTGCCAAGATTATCGGCTTCAATGACTTTCCACCCATTCCATCACGTATTGCAAAGCGTGCTTTCTTGTTCCCAGAAATTGTAACTCCAGATCTTCTCACTGAGCTCAAAGAGTCTTCCCACATTGCGCGCTTTGCTACTTCGCCGAGTTTTCAAGGTTGGGATAAACTGGAAACAGAACCAGCTTGCTGCAATGATGCTATGGTGTACAATAGAGTATCCAGTTGCTAATCCGGAGTATAGCCAAGTATGGTTTTCTTGGCGAGGTAATTCAAAGGAGTCGTTCTTAGTGAAATCTTTGGCAAAAGCGATTGGTTTGACCGGGCAGTCCAATGGGTTCGGTCGTCTATACAAAAGAACTGGTCGACCGGTGCAAAACAGATTAAGGAGGTTGTCTTTGGCCCTAACGTACCCAAGGGCTCGCTTATGGTGGATATGCTCAAACCAAGTCGAAGGCTTTTGCATCACTTCATCATTACCAATATCACACCGAGGGACTATGAACGAGACAAGGTAACCATGTCCGACTACTGTATTATGGCGAATGTTATTTCGAACCAGGTGATCAACACTGCCCAGATTATGATGAGTCACCTAGTTCGTTGCCAAGCAACTACCTCTGGTCCTTTGCCATTCCCTCATATTGTGTGTAAGATGCTCCAAGCTGATGGCCTCTATGACCGTTGTCTCTCAGATTATGCTTGCTCTACTTTTCTTACTTCTGATGCGATTTGTGCAATCTTGCTTCCAAGAGTTGAAGGTACACACCCCTCTTCATCGCGCTCCGAGCTCAGTCCTCGCGCTCGTCCTTCCTCTTCTCGTTCTACAGACTTTTCCAGTGTTGTTGCAACTCTTGAACTGCATCATGCGAAGGTCGAGACACTCCTGGGTGCAATGGTTGAGCAGATGACGCAGATGATTCAGATGGTTAGGGAGAAGTTTGATGCTGAGAAAGGCGGTAGTTGTTAAGGTGTTGTGATGGTTGCGCTTTCAAAGCGCTTTTGCTGACTTCTTATTCACTCTCTGCTTTGTTTAAGTTTTTGCGAACTAGCTTGTTAGGGTATCTATCCTCTTTATTGGCAGTGACTTATAATGATCAATGAAGTATGCGTTTGATTTTTATATCTCTGAGAGCTTTGCTGACTTGACTCTTCTCTACTTAAGTTGCTTATTGTTCGCTATTCTGCATTGTTTGCCTTATTAGCTAGCAAGCGCACCCTCCTATTTTTCTTACCGTATGACTATGCTTTTGATTTTTTCGATGGTGTCAAAAGGGGGAAGAAAACAAGTACATCCTTCTTTGATTAAGGAAGAAGTATGAGATCGTGCTTGAACTTAGGGGGAATTTGAAAACTGTGTTGGTTAAGTACTTGGTAAGGTACTTCGATCAAATTCCGAATCTGAATACTTGATTAACTTATGTTTATTGTCTCCATTTTAATCATTAATGAAAGAATTCATGAGCTTACCTGTTCACAGTTTGTCATCATCAAAAAGGGGGAAATTGTTAGTTGAGCTTTAATACACTTATTAAAGCTTAATCTATTTCTCTTTGTTTTGATGATAACAAACTAATATGTTTAATCTCTTAGTGTTTTTAAGCATTCTAGGTTATTGTAATTACTTCTGGCATGCGCTTAAGTCACTTTGAGATGCGCTTTGACTGATCTCAGTCGCGCTTAACACCAAGCGGAGAAAGCAAGTTTCGCAAACGGTGTTTAATAATCCCATTCAAGTGAGTATAGGCGAGCTTCTAAGGCATAGAAGATGCGCTTGAATGAAGCGGAAGAAGTGTTGATCACGAGGTTCCACCATAGCACAAGGTGTACGCTGTCGCAGAAGAGAACTACCGAAATGCAAGGGAAGGCTGGTGAGCGGCTGAGTTCAAGTTGAGTACACAAGAGGTGTGATAAGAACTTGAAGACTTTGAGACGCAATACAAAAGGATCGCCAGCGTGGAAATAGTTACTTAGCGCAGACACACGGATTGCTGAGGTGGCGTGCATCAACAATTGGAAGAACAAAACCAAGTTAATCTGAGCGGTTGATTATTTCTGGAGAATTGATCAAGGCGCACGGATTGATGAGGTGGCATTATGCTTAGTCTTTGTTTGTTACACGAGTTAAGTTAGAGTAGTAGCTTAAGGTTTATGTATAAATAGTGGACTGTTGCATTCACTCTAATTATTACAAAGTGAGGAATTCAGAGAGAAGTTAGGAGAGCTTAAGTGTTTACTTAGTTGTAATCAAGAGAGGTGAAGTGCCATTGCTCTAGAGAGCTGAACTCAAGTATTGTAAAGAGAGAGTTTACGACTGAGCTTCAAAGTGTTGAAGTGAGAGATTGTAACCTTCTTCTAATCAATACATTGTAGTGGTGAGTTTTATCCCGAGTCAATTAGTGGCTTAGGGTTCTCACAGTTTGGAAAACTCTTTGTGTGCAAATCTAGTGCGCTTTAAACACTTAAAGCGCGCTCTTATTGTTGTCTAACATTTTCCGCGTTCAAGGACTTTAGTAAACCAATTACTAACTGTCTTACACTGGTCAAGCGCATCTCCAAGTATTAAAGCGCAATTTGATACTTGAGAAGTGCATCTAAGACTTAATGAACCTTAGAAGACATTGAACAATAGTGGCTTAATAAACACGAACATTCAATTTAGAAGAGTTAGGACATTATTGGTGTTTGAAGTTGTGTGAAGAGTTGCAGTTTTTTGTTGTTATTTTTCTTTTGTTTTAGAGGAGATTAGGATGATCTTAAGAGCATTTTTTCTATGGTTACATGAGTTCCTATAATTTTATCTATTTACAACAATATTTTATGAGATCGAGAGTATTTGATGTATGAGAGTTAGATTTTAAAGTTTAGGTTGGATCGCTTGGGGATTGAGCTTATTGTATGTTGATTCTATGTTGAGCGACTTTGTACTTGAGTTCTGCGTGATTTGTATTGAGAGATGAGTGGTATCCTGATTCCACTTAAGATGATTAGAGTTCATGTATGGGGGAGTTTGATGTACACATCTATGACGGGTATAAAAGCATGGTTTTAGAATAGTATTAGTGTATTTATAAGTTTTATTAGTGCGTATTTGGTTTGTATCACTTTACAACCATCTATGCCATATTATGAAGATTATGAAGACTTAGGAAGAGAAGACTAAGAAGAGTTGAAGAACGATCTATGTTGAAGATTCATTGTAGAAGTTGAAGGAGTTGATGACTATTGAACGGTGTCCGCCCTTTTTCCGGAGGTGCCCATCGGTCAAGTTACATAGAAGTTCTCGTTTTCAAGAGCGAAGACTGTTGTGATGTAGAGGCGGCCGCCTATCCTTGGGCATACTATCCGAGGAATTTTCTTTTTTCCTATTTCCGGATTTGTTTCTAGGTTTTTGAGTTTTCTTGTTTTTACATCAGTTTTATTTATGGTAAGTAGTTATTTTAGGAATCAAAGATAAGTTTTAAGAGCTCTAGAATATAAATAGGGTTTATCCCTAAGATATAGTGAGAACCAGAGTCACATATTGTTTACATAACTTTCTTTCCAAAACTTATATTTCGTATTCGATATTGTAGGATCGATAAGGAGCTTGATCCTAGGAACATAGATCTTGGTTCCTAAGAGCGGAATTGAAGATTATTATTTTAGATTTGTGTAATTCGTGAAAACAGAATGAAACTCAAATCACACTTTTCTATTTGATCGATTCACAAGAGTATAACCTAAGTCAAACACACAGTTCTTATATTCAACACACGATTCTCTGATTAGGCTTGTATAGACTCTCTCTCAATAGACGTATTCAAAATCGACAACTTTAGCAAAACCTAAAACAAAACCTTAAAGATAAACGCTAAAATGATTTTTCTAAACTAAAATATTCGAAATCTGCAAGATACAATGAACCTAAACTATAATTTCTAGTGAAATATCAACTGCTTCCTTAAAACAAGCTGCTTTCCAAATATGGGAACTGAAGGAAGATCCTTTCCTTATTTGCACGCTCGATATCCATGATCTCTATCCACCGGTTCCTTTCGTGTACAAATACTCTCATTAATCTCGCCAGTCCCCTTGAGCAATATCAACGAGTTACCCTCCTTGTGTTATTCTCTTAGGTCCCCTTTAGCGCTATTAGCGCTATCCGAGGTCCTTAGTTCCTTTGATTTTATTCAAGATTATCTAGCTACTTAGCCTTGAGCATGATTCCAATAGAAGCTCTATCACAATCCTACAATGTCTCACTCAAGGTAGATATTGAAAGTAATAAGTGTTTGTTATTAAAACTGAGGAGACAAGGGATAGGAATTGAGTTACCAGTTCCTATAACCCGACAATTCTCCCCTTTTTAATGACGACAAACAAAGAATCATGGAATATTATAAATAAGCTATATATCAAAGGGACTAATAGAATAATAGTGATAATTTCCCCTTAGACAAAGAATAAGATCCCTACTAACTTTCCTTTTTCTATCTCCTAGTTCAGTTCCCTCTAAATAGAACAACCCGATATGCCTGATTAATCCCTCTTTTGACATCATTTAAAAAGTGCATGCTAAATATTAAGTAAGGGAACTAAATACGACCTACTATACCTGCTTTCTCTAGAGCAATGGGTAAGTGATAGCAAAGAATTTCAATTATAAAACTTTAATGAAGGCACAGAGCAAAAATCAGATTGCACTAATGCAAACTTATATATATAAAGAATCACACATACAACTCACACAAAAATAGGAAAAATAAGCAAAAGATACTAAGAATTCTATGAGCCATGTGGAGGGAACTAGGTTCAAGCGGCTTCTTCCTCAGTGACACGTTACGTTCTTCTTTTGTAGGGACTTCATAGTTCTCCGGAGGGGGTCCAACGACTAACACACAAAGGTCGCCCAAATTATTCTCGACCATCTTGTGAAAGTGTCAAAGTTGTCCAGATATACAATGTAGTATCTCAAGAACCTTGATGTTGATGGTTGTTTGCTGAATTAGTGCTTGCTCTAAGTCACTGGCCTTAGGAAGCTCCGAGAAGTCCTCTTTATTCCTTTCCCCTTATAAGCTGGAGGAGGGGAATCGATGCTGGAATGCTTGAGTAGTCGGTGCATGCCTTTGATGGAGATAATGTGCTTGCGAGAGGTTTCTTTCACATGGAAATAGATTCCCAGCTCTATCATTATTTTCTTGACAAGATTTGGGTAAGGTGGGGAATGGGTTTTGTGTTAATGGTAAATAAGCATGTGTAAGAGGATCATCTTGTAGTGTCAATCATTTTGCCCTCCATAGCCCGCTTCATGATACACGCATCACCTATATTCATTGTGTCCCGCATTTCCTGTCACGGGATGATATTATGGATGAGGATGTCATGGAGGAGCTTGCCAGATGGCCAATTCTTCTTTGAAAGTGCTAAGTATCCCTCTCCCTTAGGGAATCCAAGCACCTTGTCAATTAATCTAGCATTGATGGTGAAGGGGTCTTTGCCCCAAGCAAGGAAGGCTACTGTATAGGTATGGCGGTGCGGGGGTCATGGGATTAAGATTGAATAGAATTTCCTAAACTCATTATGATCAACTGTGTAGGGCTCCTGCTCGAGCTCGAACCAACGTGTGCGCTCCAGAGTGGCTACGGTGGAGTCCATGTCAAACTCTATGGAGTCGACGGTGTCCTATAACCGATGCCAATTATGATATGGTCTATTAGGGAGTGGGTTTTGAAATTGCTAGTCGCTAGTGGCAGCGAGATGTCTACTGGCAAGGAAGCCTTGGAGCCCGCTGAGCTGCTAGTGGTTGGAGTAGGTGCAAGGGATTTTTGAGTTGTTAAGGATTAATGGGAATGCCTTTTGATTTTCTTGGCCACGGATGACATACTTCCAGAAAGAGGCCTCTTGCGCAACTGTCGAGATGCGCTTCCTCGGACATTAGAAAAAGAAGTGACTTGGGCATCTTGAGCCCTTCACTGATTTCCAAATTAGTGCTTGTGGCTATTTCTTGAACTCCAACCTTGGTGAGGTCGATCACCTGGCGTTTCTTGGAGTTGTTGGACTCAGATTTAGATTCACTGAGTGTAAGGGATGGTGTCATTTCTGAGCTAGTGGGTGAATGAGGCATTTTTGGGGTAGGATGAGGAGATGGAGCTTTGGTAGATGGTGGTGGAGAGGGAGATTTTTTGGATGAAGGTGGGGAGGCTGATTTTGTAGATGGGGCAACAGATTCTGGAGCTGTCGTGGTGATCTGAGAAGGTTCTTGAGCTTTGGCCTAAGCATGTGCCATGGCTTGTGCTTCTTTCATCCGTTTCTTGAATGCAAGGAACTCAACGTATTCGATGGCCTCGATGGACTGAGCAGAGATGTTGGTGGGGAGGCTGATTTTGTAGATAGGGCAGCAGATTTTGGAGTTGTCGTGGTGATCTGAGAAGGTTCTTGAGCTTTTCCCTAAGACTATGCCAGGGCTTGTGCGTTTCTTGAATGCAAGGAACTCAATGTATTCGGTGGCCTCGATGGACTGAGCAGAGATGTTGGTGTTTCATGGGCTTGCCATTGTCTTTTAGTGGAGGTTTGAGAGAAAGTGAGGAAGAGGGGAATGATCAAGAGATTACAGTTATTTGGGAGCAAAGAAGATTGTGATGAGAGATTTAGTGAGAGCTTGAAGAAGGCGGTGAAATGGACGGTGAAGGGAAAGGGTTTTAAATTTGGTAGCTTTAATGGTCACAGGGTTCAATGGTCACGTGGAAAATCTCTAAGAGATATCTTCTTGGGAACTTAGATAAGGGCAAAGGCTATTTCTTGGGAACTAGGAAGGAAGATGGCAAAGTCATTGCATTGTAAACTAGCTGTTATTTCGGTCGGTTCACATTTCTGACGATCGGTCCCCATAACTAATGCTCGGTCCCCATAATTTCTAATCATATTTTTCTTGAAGCAGAATTGGAATATCGCTTAGAATCAATTCCCAAACACTCCGATATGACCAGGGAGACATATGAATACATTTAAATAGTTGAAGGAAAAAGACACTTAATCAATAAATACATATGCATGTGCAATTAAAATCAAAGAAGGCAATTTGTCATCCAAGTGAATAGTCCCAGGTGTGGACTAATTGTCATAGGGAACGGAACACATAGATCGGGATGAGGGACTAGCTTATAAGCACGAAACAAATCTGAGGGGTTGTTTGATATTTCTAAGAAGTGGTCATTGTGCTTATTTTTCATAGATTGAAACAAAGAGCATGAAAAGGTACACAACTCATCAAGAAATAGTGCAAATCAAGAGAGTAATTAACAAGGTGTTTCTAATTGCATCACACAAAGCATACGAGAGCCAAATACCCCTAAGGGCATAAGTTTTACAAATAATCAACTAAGTCCTAAGTTCCCAAGCTTAAGGATAGAAGATAATTCGTAGTCAACGGAGAGGGAACTTACAATAAGGGGGTTGCTCAATTGAATGATATCATTCCCAAGAGAAGTCTTATGTTGATGAATGTGTCCTTGTTCAGGGCCTTGGTGCAAATATCACCTATTTGATCTTCATTCTAGCAATGAGTGAGCTCAATGTTCTTCTTCTCCACATGATCACGGAGAAAATGATGACAAATGTCAATGTGGTTTGTTTGTGAGTGATCCATAAGGTTCTTTGAAATATTGATAGCGCTTTTGCACCCATTGAAATCCCAAAATCTGAGAGTTGCTGCTTGAGCCATAGGAGTTTAGTGCAGCACGATGCAACGGGTATGTATTTAGCTTTGGTGGTTGAGAGGGCAAAAGAATTCTTGGATCCCCAAGATACAAAGAAGGGGCCTAAGAATTGAGCCATTACGGAGGTGCTTTTACGATCAACCATGTAACGTGCATAATCAACATCTGTATATCCAATAAGAGTAAAATCTCAGTGTTTAGGATACCATAGACAGAGATTTTCAGTCCCTTTTTAAGTAGCAAAACACTCTCTTGATATTGGCGACATGTGACTCTCTTGGATCGGATTGGAATCTGGTGCTAAGTCTCACAACGAATACAATGTCTGGTCTAGAGGCAGTCAAGTACATAAGGAAACCCACAATTCCTCTGTAGGTGGTCTCATTGGTCATGGGGCCCTTGAGATCAGCATCTAGCTTAGTTGTTGTGGAGACTGGAGTGTTCAACGACTTACAAGATTCCATATCATACTTTTGTTGGATCGTGTATGAATCTCCCAAAGTAGCGCTTAAGATATAGTCTAGCTTACGCGCTTAAATGCAGAATAAGAAGAATAAATAATAAAAAGTCGATAACACTTGCAAGGATATTTCCAAGGTGAGAACCCTAGACTTCTAGCAAGTCTGGGATGAAACTCACCACTTCTCTTTATTGCTTAACGATTTGAATTTGCAAAGTTTATAACAACACTCTATATCTCTCCTCTAGCCTTAGTGTTTTCTCTCACTTTCTCTCAAACCTCAACTCTTAAACAACAAAGCTACATTTCTCATCTCTTACAAGTGAATAGTCTCTCAAGCTAGTGGTTTCTATGTGTAAGCTCTATTTTTCTCAATACAAGGATGCCTAAACAATCAATATTCATAATCTCTATATAGTGTTGCATAACTAACTCTAATTAATCAAGAATCTATAGCTTATCCTCCAAGAAAAACGCCAGCTCATCAATCTATGTGGTTGTGTTTCTTCGTAACGGTGATTCATGTGCTTGTGTTTCTTTTCTTCATGATCCGCCTGTCCATGTCAACAATCCGTGTGCTTTTCCATTTCTCCATGTCAGCGATCCCCGGAAATCCACTTTTCTAAAGTAGAAAACTCTAACAACCTCTAACTTTCCTATTTTCTCTTTTGCTCTAGCTTCACCGGCCTTCCTTCCATGAGAAAACCCTTCGAGCACTTCAACGACCACTTGAATCCTTCCACGTGCTTTAATAATGAACCTATGGACAAGAAACACTTGCTTCACTTCATTTATTTTGCATCTTGACACTCTCGCTCCTCAGCGTGACTCGCGCTTCTTTATTTCAGCCGTGGCAAGACTTATCTTTCCCCGCTATGCTCAAGTTCAGCCCTAAAATGGTTAAGCTTGACTCTGTTGTCTTCAATCTGGACCTAAAACTTCTCGAGTATATCCTGTCAAGCGTAAAACACACAAAGATCATTAAACACATATATTTGTCATTATGAAAATAAGAGAACTGGTTAAGCTTGACCTAGCCTTAACAACCGATTACCCCTTTTTGATGATGACAAACCTATATAGGACTAAACATTTGCATACGAACTCAGTTAAACTCAATAAAATATCGAGCTCGTTCAACATACTCAGTTAAGCATATACGTGATATACTTACACTTCAACTACTCTTAACAAATTACCTTTTGTCCCCCCTTAGACCAAGACGGTCTAATTCATAGCTCAACTTTGACAAAGGAGGAGTATGCAACCTATTCACTTCCCCTTTTGACATCATCGCAAAAAATCACACTTAATTCTACAGAGGGAACTATAGTAAGACGCACAATCAAGCTCAACTCAACCAAACATGCACAAATAGTAGTATGACCAGTTAAGCTAGACTATAACCAAGAAGCAAGCATAGCACTCTAATCATCAGAAAGCATACTTATATTAAAAAAAATCCTTACACCTTCTTGTGCTTGGAAACCTAAGAGATATAGCAAATACTTAATAGCAAAAACAAACATAAAAGCACAATTAACAACAACTCAAATCACCGGCTACTTAAAAGGGTTACCATCTTCTCCAGAAGCTCGGTTAATTTCTCCAAGCGTGACTCAATACCATCAATCTTCCCAGTCATCACCTCGTTGTGTGCTTTGATCGCTTTCTCAACCCTGTAAATGGCCTATGACGAAGTCTCTGGTTCGTTTCCATAGGTAAGCCCCTTGGGTTGCTTCTGTGGCTGCTCCTTCTCTACTAGAACTTTCTCTTTGGATGAGGCGACCATCTCTGCCACCATCTCGCATGTCAGAACAACATCAAACACAATCTCTCTTTGTGGCTTATAGATCTGAACTGAGATCATCATCTTCTTTACGATGTGAGGAAATGGGAGGTAGTGAGATGTATTATCTCGAATGAGGATCATGTGGATGAACATCAACTGTGTTGTGTTTATAGGATCTCCGGACAAGGCACCCTCCATAATACAGTAGTCGGAGATAGTGACCCTGTCGATGTTTTGATGGCGCGGTGTGATATTCCTGACAATGAACAAATGAAGAAGCTACTTGTATAAGGACAGAGAGTGAGTCTTCAATACATGAGGCACATTCTACCCAAAGACCTTCTGCTTGATGTACCTAGAATTCTTTGGCAATTTCTTCTTGTATAGCTGGTCGAAGCCTTCCACACACTCGAGACCAATCATTCGACAAATACTTCAAACATGAAGTACTTATTCTTTCCCTTAAAGATGATGTAAATAAGATCGACTGGGCGCTCTACAACTTGAGGGGTGACGGTGAGAGTAGAATAGAAGCGGTAAACTTCATCTGGATTGACCTGTGAAGGTACAGTCTCGAGCTGGTGCCAACCCTGGATCTCGAGAAGCTGCTTGAATTTCTGCACTTCAAACTCCTTCTCTAGAGCACTGAGAGTGTCGGTGGTGACGATAATAGGCTCTAGAACCTCATCTTTTGCAATGCCGGAAGGGAACGAGGATAGAGAAGGGATCAGATGACTTACTTATAGTGCACTTGCTTTTTCTACGCTTAGCGTCGAGGAAGACTGTAATAGTTATCTCTTCTTTGTTTTCAACTTCACTCTCCTCCACTTCTTCAATGGGTTCTCTGGATTGCTTAACTCCCTTTTGGGGCTGCGAGAATCCTCCAGGAGCTCTTCTCTACGCTGAGGAAAGAGTGCATCAGACTGATCATCCTCTTCTTCTTCGTCAGCGACGAAGATATGCTGAGAGCGCTTGGGGACATGCTCGCCTGAGCCTGAGACTCTTTTCTTTGACGGTGGAGAGGGGGACTTCTTGCGACCAGTGAGGTCAATTTGAGACGGTGGAGAAGCGAGAGTCTTTGTCGGAGTAATTAAATCCTCCGTCTGTACCAGAGCTAGATCTATAACCACCTCATAGATGGATCGAGAGGTTGAAGAGGTGATGGAGTGGTAGACTCAGTTGGAGAGCCCTAAATAGATGGAGCCGCCGGGGTTGTAGAAAGAGCTTGGTTTAATGGAGTGGCTAGTTGTGTGGTATGGGTCAGATTTTGTGTTGATGGCGAGGTTGTGAAAATCTTATTCATGGCTTGTTGAAAAGCCAGGAATTTCTGAAGGTTTTCCTCATCAAAAGTCATAGAGATCTGCTTTGAGGAGGTAGACATTTTTTTTGTGAAGATGGGGATTTTATGAAGCTTGGGAAAGTGGGAATGGCGAGAGAGATGCGTAGCAAGAGAATAACAGAGAGCTGAGAGGGTTATGAGATGAGAGAGAATAAAAGCAAGGTAAAGGGGAAAGACCATTGTACCTTGGTATTTATAGCGTAGGTCTCCCTTGAATCTCATCATATCCCAACGACTCAAAATAAACGCTGCAATCACAACGGCTAGATCTCGCTCGGCTATATCCACTGAATCTGTCATATCATCAGCACAAATGCGCTTTCCATCAAGCATTTTACCGTTCAACGACTATAATCCTACTCAATCTGCCTTGAAGAATGAACCCATGTGCTTTTCTAAAGCCACACTACACACGCTTTTCCAAAAGCTCAAATAAACCACTTTAGTTACCATAATGAGTAGTCGTAAGATCACACTTGAGATGTGTTGCAATTTACTAATGCTAATATTAATATTAAACCGCAAGTAAGACGAAAAATGCACATTTTATATACGGACATTACACACTCATACTCAATAATGATCATATAACAAGTATGTGCATATTATAGGTAACTGGATTTTTGACACCAAAATGAATACTTCCATTGTGGAGCTATATATGGACTTAGGAAGCGTTACATTAAGGTCGAGGTTAGGACACCGTAGGAGTGGATCATGTCTATGGACTTGTAATATGGTTAGAATGTGATCACCACTCTCTATTCGGGGAGAAAGAAGAGCATGGAATGGATGTCAAAGAGAGTAATTAGTTTGCATTCAACATACAAGTCTAGCTAGGTTGGGATTTTTGAGTAGATATGTAAGGAAGTAAAAGAAAGAAGCACAACTTAGCTAAAGTTCCCAAAGTAGATAAAGCATGATAATTCATAGTCAATGTAGAGGGTAACTTACAGTGCATGAAGAGATGGTCTAATTGAGAAGAATAAGACCGAGCTAAAGCCTAAGGTGTAGAAAGGGTAACCTTTTGAGTGCCTTAGTAAAGATATCAACTTATTTGCTCTTTTGAAAGTACATGAATTAGCTCAGCAAGATAGCTGGGATCCGCTTTATCACTCTGAGGTCGCACTTGAGCTTTACTAAGTCGTGTTGAAGCTGTAGTCATACTTGTCTTACAACAAATTGGTCTCGTTGAAACTCAACTACACATAGATCAACTAGATAGACATCTCTGAATAGAAAGAAGTGAAAGAGATGCATATAGATATTTCAGCACCCTTGATTTTGCTTTCTTCTTGACACAGAAGAAGATGATTCCCTTTTCTTAGCTTGAAATAAAAGTAGAAAGAATGGGTCACCTGTCATGAGTAACCATTGACAATGTAGCTCCTAGTCTTCATTTCAACCTGCAAGAGAATAATCAAGATTTGGATACCCAACAAAGCATTGTCTTCTTAGGGTCGTTAGCACTAGATATTCCTAAGCTGGAAGGTAGAGCATTCAACTGAACAACTCGAGGAACAGACTCATAATAGATAAGATCATTAAGATCAAGCACTTGATGAGGTTTATCTTGAAAAGGCATACCTTTTAATGATTTAGTTTATGCATTCTGGACTTTTGAAGACCTAGTACGCACAAACTTGGTATAAGAAGACCTGCTCTGGTCAAGCTTGCCATCAGCGAAACTAGCTTGATCGAGCTTGCCCATACCAGAGTTGGCCTTAACAGGCTTGTAGGGATTGTTTTTTAGTGCACTTAAGCGCTCACACTCATGCCTAGAATGACTATTCATTCCACAAAAAGTGCAATAGTGGTTATATCTAACATAACCATATTTGCCTTTTCCTTGACAAAATGGTTCCTTACACTCAACTTTGATAGGCTGAGTGGTAGGAGTTGCGCTTGTTTGATATACATTTTATGCGCATTTTCTCCATGAAACCATTTTTTTGGTCTTACTTGGTCTATTCTCAAGAACTTGAATCTTGCTTTTCATATAAATATTTTTAGCTTTGCAAGATTGAAGCTCTTTATCTAGCACGACTAATTTTTCAGAAAGGTCGCTAGATTGAGATGGATAATTATTTATGAAGGAATCTAGAGTGTTGATACCCAAACCAGGTCGTGCTTCCACAAAGACAGTTTATTTTTAGGAAGTAATTCAAACTTGAGAGATGATACCTCAATGTCTTCATCCGATTCTGAGTCTTTAGCTGCCACTAAGCACAACTCTTGTGCTTGCCCACCAATGTCCAACTCGTCATTTGAATCTCCCCGTAATGTGATGAAGGCCTTATTTGGTGGAATTTGGGATGATCTTGAGTTAGGATCCACCTTGGCACTCATATATGACTTACCCATCTGTCCCTTTTCTTGGCAGTTATAGCACACAACATCCTTGAAGTCTCGTGGCTTAGTTTGATCTCTTTGGAATCCACCTTGGCTCTTCAAAAACTTCTTCACTAGCTTGGTCATCATAGCAACATCCTTGACTTCATCATGGTCATCATCATCAATTTCCATATTTTGAAGAACTCGGGAGAGCTTCATCGACATGCCTCTGTTCTCTTTGGCTACAAGGGACTCCATGAGATCTTCGCTTTCCTGCACTCTAATCTTACCAGCAAGCAAGGAAACTGAAAGTCCTTTTGTTTTCTTAGTCATGAGCATAATGTTTACGAGGGCCAAATCTTGAGTTAACCCCGTCAATAAAAGCATGAGAAAATTCCCATTCATCAATCTGCAAGCCAATCCGAAATAGTTTCGCTTTCGCCTAACTTAAATTTTCTGTTGTTGCGCATGTCCTTGCTGCATTGCATATGTGTTGATAATTTCTTTCCACATTATATTGGTAGTAGGTAGAGACATCACCTTTTCTATGTATTTTCTTGAGAGTGCATTGAGGATGAGCTGCTTGGCTTTGACATTCTTCTCTAGCGCTAAACACTCTGTTGGCCCCCATTTGACATTGTGAGTCTCGATATTGACCTTCTCATCACCAACATCAATTATTCTCCATCATTGATAATCTGTTTGCTGCATATAATTTCTTGTCATGGTCAACCACCATTCGAGCTCACCTACAGCTAAGACATGAGGCTTAATTAAGGAGATTCCAAGGTTGAAAGCTACCTTTTCGTTTCCCATGATTCAAACGATGAGAGAGTATGAATATATGCAAGAGAGCCTTGTCTGATATCAAATGTTGGATCACAAATGAATATCCAAAGTAGCGCTTAATCTATAGTCTACCTTATGCGCTTAAATGCGGAATAGGAAGAATAGACAATAAAAGCTCGATAACACTTGCAAGGATTTTTCCAAGGTGAAAATCCTAGACTTCTAGCATGTTCGGGATAAAACTCACCACAATCCTTTATTATCTAACGAGTTGACTTTATAAATTTTAGAACAACACTCTATAGCTCTCCTCTAGTTCCTTAGTGTTTTCTCTCACTTTCTCTTAAATCTCAACTCCTAAACAACAAAGCTACCTTTCTCAGCTCTTACAAGTGAATACTCTCTCAAGCTAGTGATTTATATGTACAAGCTCTATTTTCCTCGATACAAGGATGCCCTAACAATCACTATTAATAAGCTATATATAGCTCTGCATAACTAACTCTAATTAAGCACACCTCTATTTCTTATCCTCCAAGAAACATGCCAACTCTTCAATCCGTGCACTTGTGCTTCTTCGCTACAGTGATCCATGCGCTTGTTTTTCTTTGCTTGATGATCCACTTGTCCACGTCAACGATCCGTTCCCTTTTTTGTTTCTCCATGTCAGTGATCCCTAGAAATCCACATTCCTAAAGTATAAAACTCTAACAACCTCCAACTTTCCTCTTTTCTCTTTAGCTCTAGCTTCACCTGCCTTCCTTCCATGAGCAAACTCTTTCCGCGGTTAAATGACCAATATAATCCTTCCACGTGCTTTGACGATGAACATCTGGATAAGCAACACTTTCTTCACTTCATTTATTTCGCAGCTCAAAACTCTCGTTGCGCAGCGTGACTCGCGCTGCTTTATTTAAGCCTTGGCGAGACTTAGATTTTCCAGCTAGGCTCAAGCTCGACCCTTACATGGTTAAACTGGACTTTTTTGTCTTCAAGATGGACCTAAAACCCCTCGAGTATATCCTGTCACGCTTAAAACACACAAAGATCATTAAACACATATATTTGTCATTATCAAAATAAGACAACTGGTTAAGCTTGACTTAGCCTTTACCAACATACTTCATTAAGATATGCCTTAAGTATTTATGTTGATGAATCTATATGCCTTCATCCTTTTTCACAACTTGCATGCCTAGAAAGAAGTTCAGTTACCCTATCATGCTCATGTTGAACTTGCTATTCAAGCCGTCTTTGAAATTTTCCACCAACGACATGTTAGTGAACCAAAATTGATATCATCTATATATACTTGAACAATTAGGATGTCACTTCCAAGTTCCTGAATGAAGAGCGTCTTGTCTATTTTCCCTCTTCGATAGTTATTGGCTAGACGGTACTCAGAGAGACAATCGTACCAAGCTCTTGGAGCTTGCTTCAGGCCATACAATGCTTTATCTAGGAAGAAGACATGATCTGGATGTTGATCATCTTCAAAGACAAGGTGTTTTTTATCATACGCTTTCTCATTTAAATTATCATTGAGAAATGCATCCTTGACGTCCAACTGAAATAGCTTGAAGCCCTTGTGAGAGGCAAAGGTGATCAACAAACGAATACTTCAAGGAGGGATACTTGGGAATAGGTCTCATCATAATCAATCCCTTCTTGCTAGTTGTACCACTAAGCAACTAATCAAGCTTTGTTCCTTATTACAACACCTGGGTCATCTAACTTGGTTTTGAAGAGCCAGACGAGTTCAGATGATGGTTTGATCAAAGGGCTTGGTAACAAGCCGCCAGACATTGTTTCATTCAATTCATGAAGCTCCTCTTGCATAGAAACAACCCAATCAGGATCAACAATGACTTCTATGATGTTCTTGGGTTCAAGGAGAGAGACAAAAGCATTGAAGGCACATAGATTGGTCATGGTGGAGTGAGTACAAATACCAAAGTCTAAAGGGGTTAGAATATTTGAAGGAGGGTTGATCACTCTTTTGTTGAAAGGCACGAGTTGGAGGGTCTAGTGAGGTAGAAGGAGTTTCTTTAAGAGAGTTGGTAATAACTTCTTGTTCATCCATGTCGCTCTCAGTAAGTGTTCAAGGTAACCGATGGGATAAAGGCTAGGGGAGAGGATTAAGGTTTAAGGTTCTTGCTTCCCTTGGAGTTTCTTGAGCAGCTTTCTCAGGAAAGGGATCCTAACGTAGAGTGCTTGAGGAGAGAGACGATTTATCAAAAATAACATGTGTCCTTTCCTTAATGGTTTTTGGTGTTTGATTGAATACCTTATACGCTTTACTTACATGGACATAGCCAAGGAATAAGGCTTCACCACTTCGAGCATCGAACTTTCCAAGGTTGTCCGTCCCGTTATTATGAACGAATTACTTACAGCTAAAAACTCGCAGATGAGAGATGCTAGGGGGATGATCTCTTATTAGCTCATAAAAAGTCTTCTCCAGGATGGGTCTAAGCATGTCCTTGTTGATGATGAAGCACATTTTGTTAACTACTTCAACCCAAAAAGAAGATGATAAGACACTTGATATAAGTATAGTTCTGGCCATTTCCACTAATGCGATTCTTCCTCTCCCCAACGCCATTTTGTTGAAGAGTTCTAGGACCTGAGAAGTTATGACTAATACCCCTTTGTCTGCATAATCTTAGTATGTATCTATTCTGGAACTCAGTTCCATGGTCAGATCATATAGCTTCAATAAATAAAGACAAAGAGGTCTCAAGTAGAAGGACTAGCTCAGAGAAGCGTGAGAAAAACCTGATATTAAAGCGCGAAAAAGCCATCAATGATCACAAACACGCATTGGCCCACAGAGATCCATATGAAGTAGCTCCAGGGGCTTCTTTGAAGTAACATTGTTTTTTACTTTGAAGGAGCTTCTAACCTGTTTCCCTTGCACACAATCAGCACATTGAGACATATTTTGGAGCTTGATAGGAGGGAGAACACGTATTAGTTCCTTTGTGCGTAGCTTGTATAGCAAATGTAGAATAGCATGGCTAAGTCGTTGATGCCATAGACAAGAGTTATCTTCAATATAAGCAAGGAAAAGACGATTGTTGGGAATAGCTTGAGTGAAAAGGGTAGGTGCTATTGGCTCGTTTCCCTTTCAGGAGGATTACATTGGCTG